>NW_027069503.1:1465122-1583514 GCF_002906115.3 Quercus suber
CTCTCTCTCTCTCTCTCTCTCTCTCTCTCTCTCTCTCTCTCTCTCTCTCTCTCTCTCTCTCTCTCTCTCTCTCTCTCTCTCTCTCTCTCTCTCTCTCTCTCTCTCTCTCTTTATTGGTGATTCTTTAATCCACTCTTTAAGTTGGGAACAAGTTAATGAAACACAAAATAACACGAACTAATGTTGTCAACTTTAGACCCGCATTAAAGCTGAATAGGATATACGCTCAAATCTCACCAATGACACTGCCTAAAATTAATGCCATAAACCTTGGTTGAGAGTAAATGGAATATCTTGATCTTTAAAAAATATTTATGTGCAGTTTCTAGAGGCACAATGCCCTAACGAATGAGAACTTACTAACCCACTTGATAAAATCATGTTAGTCAGCTCCAAAATCCAATTTAGTCATAAGACTCCTTCAATAAAAGGTTTCAATCAAATAGGAACATTTTATTTTAATCAAGTAATAGTCAATTCCTTCAACTACTTTTTTGTGATTTCACTCCATATTTCCTCTTCATAAATCTCAACATCAAGCATTCAAGCTTTAGAGAAAAGGTCAAGGATCGCAACCTTGCCTAGATCATATGAGCATGAGAAGAGCATATTTTCAATCATTTAGCCAATAAACTATAGCATGAGCCCGCTCATTTAAGAGTTGAGAGACTCAAGATCTATGGTCACGTGTGTAACTTACCAATAAATTAAATATTTTCAATCTATTTACACTCTAGAATGTTAGAGCACAAATAGTAACATTACTCCTAAACAACAATCTACCCTGGTCGCAAAATGCCTCAACCCTATGCCCCTCTTTGATCACCTACCATGCTCTCATTTTACATGAGTTTTGGCTGCTCTTTGGGACAAGAAGGAAATGAGACATTTGTAATCCTAACTCCATCTCATCTTGTTGTAATCCCTATTATGAACCCTTCGTAAGGAATGGTATTTTAGTTGTGTTGCATGATTGGAATGGTAACTTATCAAGGGGTGGGCAAAACAAATCCCAAAATGCAACCCAAAAGTTGCTTAGGCTAAAGCATTCTTCTAGGCACTTCATCTTGCAAGAGAATTTGAGATTGGCACCTACAAAAGGTCCTCTAAAGCCGAAGAGGATTCAAAGCTATGTGTTGATACTTTAGTGTAGAGCATTCACAATGGAAAATGCCATCATATTCTTTTTTAATATCCCAAAAAGATACTTTATCAATTATATCATACCATTTTACAATACACCCAACATCCCAACTTTTATTTTCCTATTCTACTCATTAAAATAATATATATTACCCACTAAAATAATATAATATATTCCAATACAACTCTCTCTCTTTCTTCTCCCCTATCTCTCTTTTTGTGCTTTTATGCTAAATTTTCCCTACATATACCATTTACAATTGCCAATGAGAATGCTTTAGCCCCTTTTGATGCTAAAAAATAAGCTTGCCATTAGGTAGAGCATTGAGTGAGGTCTATGACATGTAAGCTGTGATTTTATTGTTGAGAAAAATTGTAGTCGTAGTCGTTTCAAATCATTGAGAGGATATTTCTATGCCCATTATTTTTTAACCCGAATGGCTTAAGTTAATTGTTCATTAAGATCTTAGGTGCAATTTAAATCCGGTGAATTTCGTGGATTCCAGTTAGTTCAACTGGTAAAATCTTTGATGGTTAAATAAGAGATCTGGGGTTCAATCCCCGCCTACACCAAAAACTGATTGGTGTCTTGGTCTGATGACAAAGAGCTATCATCAAGAGCGGACGTCATAAGTTGAAACTCTCTCAAAAAAAAAAAAATCCTGTGAATTTCCTATTGGGCTGTGCTATTTTAATAAGATGGTGTACAATCAGGTTTTATTGATTGCAATGCCCAGTGAAATCTAAACAGTAGATATGTGAATTTTTCTAATCTCATTCATAAATATTCTCTTATCATTTTAGCTTGTTGTGTGAAGTGCTAATTTGGATACTGCAACAGGTACAAAATCAATCCGAAGAACTGTGCTTGTAAAGTGAATATTATTTTCTTGGTTTTGTGGCCCTATAAGGTAAATTTCCAAATAGCTTGATACTAGCAAGGACCTTTATTGGTGACTTTTGAAATGCTTGATCATTTCAGAGAACCACAATGCATATAGTAAATGTTTGTTCTTGAGTGCATTCTAATTCATGCATATGTTGGAAAGTATCATTTAAAAGAAAGCCTTGGTTCCATTATCTTCGACAAGTGTGGAGACATTTTTTTTTTTTTTTTTTTGAGAATAAGGCCCAATTTTTTTTTATTAAGTATATTTTAATTTTTTAGGATTGGGCCCTCTCTTCCAAAACTTTAGCCCCCTCCATAACAGCCCAACCCAAACAAACTAAAAACCCAATTAACCCACCCCATGGTTACAACCTAAACCAAATTGGAGAGAGAGAGAGTTCACACAAGCTTTTGACACCAGCCACTGCTGCCTCCAGCCTTCATCACCTATTTTTTCCCTCCTTCAACTTTAAAACCTAACATTTAGGGGCGTTTGGTCATAGAGTTCAAAACATAGTGTTCAGTGTTTAAACACTGAACACTAGTGTCCAAAAACAGAAAATAGCGTTTGGTGGACCATCCCTGTTCAGCTGCAGTTTGTAAAACATTGTTCAAAAACATGGGCTTTTCAAAACATACTCCGGGCTGATTTTTAACAACAAAAACTAGTATTGAATGGCACTTCCATAATTAGGTTGAACACTATTATGGGTCTACTGGTCAGCTTTTTTGAAAGAATTGTCTCCTCTCTCCACTGGTCAGCAACTGTGCAGTATTAAAAAATATTTATTTTGTACTTTGCTCAGCTTTTTTTTATAATCTAACACACACATACCAAACACATATTTTATATTTTTGAACACTGAAACATGTTATTTAAACCATGATACCAAACACATTTTTTTATTTTATAAACACTAAAAACATGTATTTTGTCGACACTTTTTAAACTACAATTTTCACATCTTTTTAAACAACAATTTTTAAACTTTATGACCAAACGGGCCCTTATTTTGACATGATTTTTCTCTCTCCACTCCATATGTTTTATAATGTTTGTGATTTGTAAATCTGTAATATGTGTGTTTGGGGTAGTGGGTAAGTCACAGAGATAAAGAGACAAAAACAAAAACATAATATAATAAAAATATCACACAAATTTAACAATATAAAATTGGAGATTTGCCCACATTGCTAACTCATAATGCTATAACTAATATTTTTAAATTAGATAAATTTATAATCGAATACTAGTAAATCTATGAATTGAGAAATATTAAATTTATAATTAATGCATCATGCATATTACTCAGGTTTTAGTATTCATCTTTACTTAGTAACAGCAATTAGTTCTTTGCTTATTTAAAGTTTTTTGACTTTTTTTTCTTTGCTCGTCTTTGAGCCCCCGGCTCGAAATCCTAGATCCGTCCCTGACACTGACATAGGCTCTTGTTATCTAGTGTGTGCGCGCATCACTGCATTGTTGGCTGAAAGAATTGAAAAACCATGGGCCTTACAAATGGAGTGAGCCAGAGCCTCTTCGGTTGTCTCTTTGGGCTTGACGGCTAACCCGGCCCACAGTTCCCATTCATCTTCTTATCCTCAAAAACTCATCTCTCTCTCTCTCTCTCTCTCTGAGTTTGGCTTTTCTTGATTAGCTTTGGTAAACCAAAACGACGTAGTTTTAGGCTCTCATATACAAAACCCTAAGATTTCAATCTCTCTCTAGCTTTCTCCACCAAATCGTATAGCTTCGAAGCCTCAGCTCTCTTTTCGCAGCGAATCAGATTCCGATTCTTCGTTTCAACCAGTCCAATTTCAAACCGGTAATTGAAATTTTATATATGTGGTGTTGAATTTTGAGTTGTAGCAATTAATTGTGTGAAAAAATCGATTTTTCTTTTAGTTGGGTTTTGTTTTTAGGGTTTTGATTCTCTGGAAAAATCTGATTTTGCTTGTAGAAGTAGAGAAAATTTGTGTGATATATGATCTGTTTGGTTGCTGAGAAACTGTAGGGCGTAGGAAAAGATAGGAATTACGAGCTTGAAGTTTAGGGTTTTGATTGATTGGCACCAATTTTTTTTACTTTTGACACTCCTCTGTGACGAATTCAACAATATGGTGTGCTTTTGGGAATGGTTGAGATTTTTCTCTCTCGTATATTATTGTTATTGCTTTTTTCGTTTTTGTTTTGGGTTTCTGACCTAATCTTTGTAAATTGAAAGCTTCTTGCAAATTTTTATGGAAATTCAATGCTTTTGGTTTTGTATTTTGTATTAGATTCTTCATTTAGTTTTTTTTATCTTTGGCTAAAAACTTTTAGCTCATGCCCAAACCGACCACACCCAGCTCCCACAATTGTTGTTTAAATACATATTGGTATTGGGTCAGTTTCAGTGCAGGGGCGCATAAAACTGAGGGCTCGGTTTGGTGTGAAATTCTTCCCCTAACCAGGTCATACCAAGCTCACCGCTATGTATGGCCTAAAATGCTTTAGTTGTTGTAAACTTTGGAATAACCATGTGGTTGTAATTTATGTTGCTTGTAATTATTCTTGGAAAAGGATAAAACTATTCTTATTTTATTGGTCAATTCACCCAAGTATTAGAATTCAATTGGGGAACCTAATGTACTGCACCTAAGGTTATGTGCCTAAGTTTTACCCTGTTTTTTTTTTATGTGATCAACATTTATAAAAACGTTTGCCCCTAGGCATGAGCATAAAGTGCTTAGCCCATCAAGGGCAAATGCCCTTGGATTACCTGGATATTAGTTCTAGCAGGTGGGTCAGTTTCCCATAGATTTTATTGGTTAGAGGCGAGTACAAAGGTCCTCTTCTTTAGTAAGGTTCCCTGCATTATCCAAAAATAAATAAATTTAAACAAATGTTGACTATCACCAATTCAGCACCTACTATCTATTTAAATTATTGATGACGTGGCTCTTAGGCGGGAGTGGAATTCCTGTACTTTTTAGTTTTGAGGGTTTGGAATTTTACCAAAAAATAGGGTTTTTTCTTTTCTTAGATTACTTTGTGAATGGTCATTTGTCTTGGCTCTAAGCCTCTAACTACAAGTGACAGTGGTACTATGTCTCACTGAGTTCGCTAATTCAATATGATTTTATTGTAATTCTTTGGATACGATACTTTGTAAGTTTGCTAGGTAGTTCGTTCAGAATAAAATTAGTTATTTATCAGAGAATATTATTGTTGACATAGCAAAATTCAATGCACTCATTTTGAAATTGATGTATAGGATTTTAGAAGCTCCATGGTGGAGTTACCCAAAGAACTCTAGGGGATCTTAATCAGTATGTATGTATGTATAGTGATTGGATGTTTGGAACTCCCTTTGCAATTCCAGGATGAATTAGAAGAAACAAAACTAAGTACTAGAACCTTGCTTTGTTTTCAAATTTCAATATAAAAATGTGAAGATAGGGGGCTTTGGGTTTTATTTTCTTAATTGCTTTAGGAAATAAATTTTTTTTTATGTAATGGGTTTGGTTATTGGAATGAGAAATAAAGGCTTAATTATTGGGTTGTATTATTCAGGTAACTGAAGTGATATATAGTAAGAGGTGAACATAGGGTGAAAAAATGACTAATGAAAGAGGAGTACACCCAGATTGCAGAAATGCATCAAATCCTTACCATGAATGCAGCGAATATTGTTTCCAGATCATCGCTGAAGCCAAGGCTCGGATGGAGCAAAGGGGACCAGGTTGTCTGTCTTCTCTTTATGTCTGTTGCCTTTTGCATCAATTGAAGTAACTGTGTTTGGTATTAGCTTAAATATTGGGGCATCCTCTTATCTTGTTCGTATTCTAGTTAAAACTTCTTATCATATTTGTATCTAGGTTTATGGAATTCCCCTAAACAAACCTCAGCTTCGTTAAGAGTTTTAACTTTTAAGTGCTACCTTTGTTTATTATTATTTTTTAGATTTTGAAGTTTGTCATAGGGTTCAACAGTTACTTGGAATTCACTGTCTAAGATTTTTTGAAAAATTAGACATTTACTTCTCTATGATCTTTAAGGGCCGCACTTGATGCTGTAACACTTGTATATGGAAGTTGTGTACATCATGATCTGGTCCTTATGGGAGCTATGCTTTGGGTCATTGGAAGTATTTGAATTCTTATCTTTATGCAAAGCTGATTAAGGACTTACTTTTGGTATCTATTTTGTTGGTATGCCTATGTTTTTATTTTATTTTTATCTAGAGCTCTGCCCTGCTTAGCCTAAAACGTTCTCTTATTCTTTCAAATATGCACAGTAGGTTACTTTATGATAAATGGTTTTGTACATGTCATGGAAAATTCTACACTTTTACTTTTCACCATAATGTTCTGTTGCACTATTATGTTTCCTTTAATTCTATTTTCCATACTTACCACTTTATTTACTTCTATCAGCACTAGTGCAAGCTGGTGGTAGGATTAGTCAGTCCAGTTCTGGTGCTCAAGAGCAGGATGAAGATTTACATGATGACAGACAAGATTCTGATGATCATGCTGATGGTGATAGAGAATGTGGAGAGTGTAGATGTCACAAATCTCACTGGGAGAAAGAAGAAATTGTGGGAGTTGAGAAATATGATGGTGAGTGATGCAAATGGTTTGGATATGACAAAGGCTTATATGCTAGATACACAAGAGTCAGCAGAGGGAAAATATAAGAAATGGGAGAAGGATCCTGCTCCATATGGTTGGGATGGTATGTTTATGTATGTTCTTAATAATTTATCTCATTATCATCATGTTGATTACGCTTTTAAATTATGCCATGTTCATACTGACATGCACAAATTTCATTTTCCTTTATTGATCTCATTATGTCTGTATCTTGGAGCATATAACAAGCTGTGAACATAAGTAATAAATGTGTGTGTTATGATCAAGTTTCATCTGCTCACCATTTGTGCTTTATACTTAAAATGGGCTTTAGCAATATTACATGTATGAGAATACTTCATTAGTGAAGTGACAATGGATGCACCATGTCTAGGCCATAGATTTAGGAAGTCATTCAAGTTCTGCTGCTCATGCTAGGAGCTTTAAGCAAATTGAAAATTCATTGGAAATATATTTCTACAACTGTATAATATCAGATGAGGACATGAATGTTTAGACAGCTTTTATTTTGTTGTAGTATAATGATTTCAAAATCATCCATCTTAATCTACATTTTTCTTCTCTACAATACCTAAATTAAGTTTTACTAACATTTATCTTCTTTAACAGTTTTCAATCAGAAAACTTTGTATGATGCGTACAAAAAGCAGACAAAGAATGTTGAGGTTGACTTAGAAGAATATAACAGAATGAAAGAAGCCGATCCTGAGTTCTATCGTGATGCTTCAAGTCTCCAATATGGGAAGGTACGGTACCATTGAAGAAATGCAATGCTTCCTGTGGTGTATCTGATTTATATCAGGGGCCTTAACTTATGAGTTTTCTTTTATCTCCACAGGCACCAAAGACCTCAGAGGAAAAGATTGATAGGATGGTGAAGGAACTCAAAGATCGGGACGAGAAACGCAAGTCATTTAGCAGGAGGAGGAAATTCCATGAAGAGAAGGATATTGACTCAATCAATGACCGTAATGAGCATTTCAACAAGAAGATTGAACGAGCCTTTGGTAGATACACACTGGAGATCAAGAACAATCTTGAGAGAGGAACTGCGTTGCCCAACTAAGTTGATTGCCTAGAGTAATGAACTGTGTTTTGATGGTGTTGTCTAATTGTACAACCCATCTATCAAATGGAGTTAATGCCCTTGACTGAAATGTGGAAAATTTGATTCTCCAAAATTTACTAATGTAGGTTGGATGGTAGTGACCATTATCATTCTTCCTCTTGCCTGTTGCCAGAGCATGATATATTGATATGCATTAGTGTGGAAGTAAAGTGATTGTGCAAAATTTTCAGATGAATTTTTAAATTTTTATGTAAGTTACTTTGATGAGGAAACAGCTACAGATCTAGTTAATTTTTTAAGTTTTATCCTTTGTTGTTGCAAGTTGTAACATCCTCCCTGAGAAGGTAACTTATTTATATGTATCATGTATCTCATGCTATGGGAGCTTCTCAATTGTATAGGGTCCTCATGTGAGAAAGATGTCATATTTGCCGGACGTTTGCCGGATACATAAGATAATTATTAACCCCTACATAATGCCAAATTTGCAAATATTAACACAAGGCCTCGTCTTTGACCTAGTCCAATGCACCTATTTCTAAGTGGAAAATTGATGGTATAGTAATAACTAATATCAAATTTTGGTCAATTTAGAAGAAAGATTAGCGTCCAATCCTGAATTAACCAAAGGGTTGATCCCTAAAATGTTGTTATTCAAGCAGTAATCTTTGGAATGGTTTCAGAATCCAGGCAAAAGAGGGGCAGCGATTTGCCAATGTGACAGGAAAATAGATGATTTTAGAAGCATCTACTTCAATATACAAATTATTTCAAAAGCTATCATAGAGTCATAGTCATATTGCCTAATGCCTATGCCTTTATTGCTTAGACATAGTTCTTAATAAAAGGGAAGGAGCTAGGAATTGCCGTTTTTTTTTTTTATTAATTTGAATTGAATTCTCATATAATAAATTAATAATACAGTCAATTATTTGAAAACTGATGAATTTGGGTGTTGGGATCTCTCTGAGCCAACACTATAATAAAAGTGTAAATTGTGAGTTTCTTTACAAGTTGACAATGTAGTTATTTTTTGAAGGGATCCATGTTATTTTGTTCTTTTTTAATAGGTCGCAATTAGCAGCAGCAATTATACTCTTTGACACTTATCCTTGGGCCACTCACTCAAAGATCTAGAGACAGCCATATATTATAACCTTACCTTATTGCAATGAAGTCATGTTTGTCTCAAAGGCTGGCCATGATATTCGTCCATCACATAATTACTTAAGTTCCCTTGCCTGAAAAGTGGCCTGAAAAGTGGTCATGCACAAGACATTCACTAATTGTAGGTTTCAATTAGCTCAACTGGTAAGATTTCTTGTCGTTGAATAAGAAATTTGAAGTTCGAATCCCACTTACATAAAATTAATTAATGTTTTTGTCTGATGATAAAAAACAATCATCGTAAAGCAGATATCATAAGTTAAAACTCTATCATATCTATAAAGAAAGGATATTTGTTCACTAATTATGTTGGCAAATGACATGGAACGAAGTTGCATATTTGCGTATAATTTTGTTGGCGGGCTTTTTTTGTTTCTTGCCCCCAACAAGAAGTGACATGTGTCACATTTATCCAAGTGTGCTTATTTAAAAAAATAGCAACTCTTTTTATCTTTTTCTTGGCTTGGTCCAAGAAAGATGGAGCAAGAGAAGGGTCTGTGTGTCAAACCAAAATCCCAAATGAAAAGCAGACATGTCTCAGAGGGTTCTCAAACCAACAAAAACCTATAATGTCTGATTGGTCATTTGCTTCTTTTTGACTTGATTACCAACAAATTAAAGCATAACTGTCACTACCAATCAAGTTATTTAAGCATAATCATATGGGCTCAATTTTTCCAAAAGTGTCCTAATTGCATGCCTTTATACACATGGCAAAAGTTATTGATAGTACTAAACAGCTTCATGCGGCTGATAGACTGATACTAATAGTTTATTTTGGCTTAGTTTAATGTAGTCAAAGACCAGTTTTTAACTTTTAAGCAGTTTAAAAAGTATTGAAAAGTAAATCAACATAAAAATAATTTCAATTATAACTTCAGCCATTTATTTTTACACAATGGTTATTCATATTATATTGGCTTAAACATTGGACCTTTAGAACTGTGACTTGGCCAATTAAACTCCTCAAATGGATCCATATATACTTAATCCATGTTTGGTAACTATGAAAGTATGTCACCATTAATTCACCAAGAAAATCAAAGACACAACTTTGAAGAAACTACACCATTATTGTGTAGGCAAATAAACGTGGATGCTCCATCAGCACAATATGGTCTGTCTGATATTGCATTAAATTTGTTGAAATTTTGGATTGCTTTAGTCCGCTTATGAGATTTCCACTCATGTGGGACAATTAAAAGAGAATTGAAATGTTTCTTTTGTATATTCTACCAGGATTTGTCTACAGTCTTGTAGTTTAATTAACACTTTCTCACATGTAAAGTGTTTGAAGGCTTAGAAGAAAAAGAGTTTGAACTTTTAGATTAGCAGAATATCACAACTAAAAAAATATGGATCATCCCATGCAGCCTTTTTTTTTTAATCTTGAATATTTTGAAAACACTAAAGAGACTATGCAGAAAATTGTTAGTGGAACAACAACTTTGGTTTTTACCCACTTATTTAGTTAACCATAAAAAAATACATTTGTATCTAAAAAAAAATGTAGTACTTTAAAAAACACAAACTTTTGCTTAATTCCTTTATTTTTTTTTTAGAGGAAAATAATTTGAGGTTCAAAATATTATTCAATATTTCAACTAGGATCAATAATAACACAAAACAATTATAGTGTAAAAAAATGTATGATGTACTATATATGTATTTGGAAAAAGATAAGGATTTTCAAAGTTGTTTGGCTTGGAGTGGAGCATGTACTAGAAGCAAGGGGATGCTCTCTATCTCATGCTTTTTGGTGGAAAAGAACCAAAGAAGACAAAACCCTCTGCTAATGCTGTTGTGGTTGAATTTCAGGTTCTATGAAAATAAAATCCTGTGAGTGTGGTAAAGGTCAAGCGTGCCCAAATTCAGAAATTCAACCCTATCCAAAGGGTTATTCCACGTGGCAAGCCCATGATACGCTGTCTCTTTTTTTTCCCTTTTTAAAAAAATATTAATTATGATCAATATGTTTTTAAAAAAAGACCACATCTTATAAACTAATTGATGGTTTTTTTAAAATTATGTAAAAATTAACTTCATGTAATTTTTTTTTTGTTATATATGAGAAAATAAAATGTATTAAATTATGTTACAAATATATTTTATATATATAATAACGTATTTTTTTTATTAATTTTTTTTTGATATTGTTGCTCATACTCTATTATTGTTGATGATTGAGGGTCCCATCTCTTTCATAGAACCACAATACCTCATGCTAGCTTTACCCACAGAGTAAATGCAGATCTACATGCTAAATGCTAAGAAAGGTATTATGTTAGATCAAGTTTTTGTTACTTTGGATAGTTCTGGCTTGTACTTTGACCGAATCATTTCTTAATCATCATCCTAGTTCCTTTATTTACCAAGAAAAAGAAAAAAGGAAAGCCTAGTTGAAATTCTAATACTGTGAACAGTAATCTGTGTAAAGTTATAATAGGTCTAGGCCTCAAAATAAGGAATGATTAAGTTTATTAATCTATAATATTAACATATTAAGAGTCTGTTTGAGATCCGTTTATTTTGCTAAAACTGAAATTTTTTTGCTAAAGTACAGTACATAAAGGTAAAAGTTTACTGAAATAGTACAGTGAAACTCATGAATAGTACCAAAAAGTGCAATAAGACCTATGAATAGTAGTAAAAATAAGTTGAATGGTAGAATAAGCTAGTTTTTAATCTTGAGGCAAACACATACTAAGAATAATTATATATATATATATATATATTTTATCTAGGCTTAATAGCTTTAAGAAAAATTTTCTGAAGAACTATTAATTATGATATATAAGAATTATTTTTTACATGAAGGTTGCGTTTGGTATTAGAGTTTAAAGTCAACTTATTTTACTATTTAGCTTATTTTTTCTACTATTTAGCTTATTTTTGTTACCATTCATAGGTCCTACTATATTTTTTGATACTATTCATGAGTCCAACTGTACTATTTCAGTTAGTTTTTACCTTTATTTACAGTACTTTCAGCAAAAAGTTTTTAACTTCAACTAAATAACAAGGTTTTGAAACCCGGACCGTTCATTGAACCGTAAAAATGAGAGGTTCAAGGTTTTTAAGGTCGAACCGAAATTGAACCGGGGTCGAACTGTGATGACGTCATAATTAATTTAATAATTATATATATATATATTAAATTTGTAAATATTAGCAAAATTTACTAAAAATATCTTTAAAATTGAAACAAAATACATAAAATAGTACAGTATAAGGTTAATAAAAAATAGTACAACATAAATAAGCATAAAAAGAAATTTTTATAATAATCCTTTAAGAGAAATCATTTCAATTAACTAAAAATGACTTTTAAAATAAATTCATAAATTACTTAGGTATTATTCTTAAATAAAAAAGATGACATAGAAGTTTAGAAACTATAAATCATGTAAATTTAATATAAATTTAATAATATTGCATATTAGCTCCCAAGAAGAGCACTTGGTCCATTGGTCACGGCTTTAGTCTTGCTTACAAGGTGTGAGAGCTCAGGTTTGAATCCTTGCAACCGCATTTTTCTTTAATTTTTCCCTATTCCATGACCGGTTGAACCAGCCTACGATTCATCTGCTTTTCCCGGTTGAACTCCGATTCGCCTGGTTCTCTCAGAACTCATGTATACCCAATTTTCTATGCTTAAAAAACCAGATTTCAGTCCGATTCTCGATTTTCCTGGTCAGACCGCCCGGTCCGGTCTGGGTTTCAAAACCATGCTCAAAACACGTTTTTGAGAGTTTCTAAACCTTGAAAGCTTATTAAATCCCACCGTAAGGCTGTTTGTTTGATGGAAAATTTGCATTTCGATATAGCTTCGAGACTACACATCTTGCTTCAATTTCAAGATAGTTTGATGATGAGTTCAAACAAATTAAATGATCAATCATGAACTTTTAATACTAGTCTCAACTCATTTACATCCCGTCTGATTTCTTAGCCAATTACACACCTCTTACATACTAAGATACTAAAATACACCCAAAATAAGAGACCCACTTACATGTTCCTCATAACAATTTGCACATCAATTTCTTTTTTGGGTTTTTAAAGGTTAGGGGTCCTTATCAAATTTAATTTTAAACAAAAACAATATGCAATGGGGTTTATATTTATTCGACAAGTATTTGAGCTGTTTTTGGTTTAATTCAATTTCATTCCAATTTGCCCATTAGAACAAAATATAATGGTCGACGTGTCGTTAAACAGTTGAAGTGTGATATGTAGCTCTTGCCCAAACGACAACTCCTGTTCTGATGAACAAAAAGTCTAGCTGTCGTTTTAGCAAATAAGTGTTATTCTCTGAGTTGAATATTGCTAAACGAGATGTCGTCAGCTCAAGAGGGTTGAAGTTATTAGATAGATAGTTTTTTTTTGTTAGTGTTTCTGTTATATTCAGGTTCTAACATTTCTCTTTAAAAAAATTCCTACAAAATCAGTGAGTGCAATAGTGAATTCTTTCTCCCATTCTTTAACGTACTCAAACTTTCCTCTGTTTTCATCTCTCTTCTTTTGCTGCATAAACTTCCATTCTCATTGCATCAATTTCATCTCATAAACTTCTCAACACTTAAGCAATAGAGACTATACTAATAATTTTAATACAATTTTATTCGTGCATAACAAAAAGTATATTGAGCAATATGATATAAAGTTCTAAACAGAATATATATATAACTATATAAGAAGACCCAACTTTTAAAAAATAGTATATAATGTACGTACATTAATCAAAGCCCATTTTATCATATACTAGCAACAAACTTTGTTAAATGATTCAAAGAAATTGACTTCAATTAGTTGATAAATTTTTAGTTAAGTATAATATAATAGAATATGAATGACTATGTCTGCATGTATGCATTATTGTTTTGCGACCGACTATGTTGTCAGTTATGGCATAATAGCATGAAATGATGATTAAGTTTGCCACATAAATTAAAGGGGGGAAAAGAAAGTTTATTGTGGGTTTTATTTTCTTTGATTACAAGATACAACTGAAAGGATGTTGTAGGGATTAGGATTCACATCAGGTGCAATACCTAGGGTATTGCACCTGGTGCAATACCTTATCAAAGGCTGAGATTGAAAGTTGAAAAAATAACTTTCAATCTCAGTCATTAAATAAAATATATTAAAAAAGAGTAAAAAAGTTAAAGTTAAAAAAGTTAAAAAAAATTGTGAAGGAAATTGAGGTATTGCACCAAATACAATACCCTAGGTATTGCACCGGATGCTGATCCGTAGGGATTATTGGTCTCTAAATGCAGAGTCTAATCATCAACACCTGTCCCTTTTCCCAAGAGGACAGTCCTGCCAAGTCGTGGTTATTATTGGTCTCTGTGTTCATCTACTCCTATTGGTCCTATCGTCTTGCACATTGCACAACAATATTGATGATGGTCTAGCTAGGAAGTCTCTAATATTCAAAAAAATAAGAATGATGTGTGCTTCAATTTTTATTTTGCTTATTGAATGCTGTGCCTATATTGAAAGTTTGTTTATGTTAACTTAAATATATATATATATATATATAGCAGTTTGTTTTCACTTACTTTATGTATAACTTATTAAATCAAAGAGGAAGAAGAAAGCAATCTCATGCTAAAATCCCATTTCAACAATAGAAATTCATGAGGAAAGAAAGTATGTTAGAGATATATTAATCCAATAGTATAGGCCTAAGTTCAGTCTTATTTTCTGTGTAAGTCAAGTCTCTTGTAGTATAAGTCTATTAACTAAAGTTAGTGTGTGGCTAGTTTATGATTTAGCCAAACATATATGCTAATGTTGGGTTCATTATAATACAAGATTTGTATTTCACTCTTATAATAAAGATATAACTTTAAGGGAATTTTTTTTTTTTAGTGGCCATCAAGCTAAACCATGTACCTTTCATGTTTTTCTATAACTCTATTTGATGCAAAATCAATCTCTAACAAAGTATATATACCTTAATCTATGAATATTTTTAATTTTTATGTAATAGATTTCACTTACCAAACGTAAAGGAAATCAAATGTTAAACTTGGTCTGGAAGAAAAAACAATTATTATAGTTAGGTAATCGTCTTAACTTAAACCTTGCATTGTTGGTCAAGGGACATAATTCAGATGCCTTTGGATTCCAACCCTATAATGAATAATGAGTCCTCACAACGTGATACTCAAATAGGCAACAACGCCAATCGTTAGTGGCTTCCTTCCTAATCCCACACGGCACACCCTCTCTTGAACCTGGCAAAGTGGCAATATACTAGTCCAAAAATGTGCAATAAATCATGTCCCTGTGGGACCTGGGTTCTACATTATCCAAAATTATCTTTGTTATTAGAGGTGATGTGTCTATATTCTATATCACATTGGTTTCTAGTCTATAGGAGCATATGAATTTGAAGATTCACTGCTCACTTTCTACAAACATTGCTTCTGCTTATTAATATATTGTTTTCTTCCTTCTGCTTTTCTCACTCTTTCATTTTTTTTTTTCTCCCTTTCATATTGCTTGCATGTATGTAGACTAAGACTGTTCAGTGTCTTGTCTTTTTCATTTTTTCCCAAGATTTAGCATGTTTTCTTGTTTTCAAACATAGATAATAGATTTACTATGCTCCTAGTTTAATTATGGAAATTATTCTAGGTTTAGGGAAAAGCCAAAAAGGGTTATTCGAAAAAAAAAAAATCATTTGACCTAATTAGTTGATAATTAGCTTTCTAATTTTTAGTATCACATAACAGATCCTAAAAGAGTAATACTAGAAACACAATTTTTCTATAATTGATTAAGAGATGATAAATTGTAATTGATATAGCATTATTAATTTTCAAATAAATACATTATTTTTATTATGAATCAATCACTACTCATGAAAATTTTTGTATCCTTAGAGACTTGCTGAAAATTAATAGAGAGAGAGAGAGAGAGAGTTTCCTGATTGAGAAATATGAAGTTTCTTACTAGGTTTAGGGACCCTTGATTGTTTCCCATGTTGTTGATCTTGTCCCACTTTTAGATGCTATCATATGTTCCACCATCATAAGGTGTCCACCTCCCTTTTCATCTCAACCAATCTTCTCTACTAATCTCTAGGAAACGTAAGCTCATAACCTTTTGTTTCTATTGTTTTTTTTTTTTAGTCTCTCTTGATTTCATTGGGTTCAGCTTAATACTCATTCTCAAAGCATGCATGGAAAAAGAAATATGTCTCTTGTGGACTTCATGTCGTAATTAATTCATGTTTAGAGGGACAGCTCCAAAAAATGTTGTGAAATATGATCACTTTCTTCTTCTTTTTTTGACATGAAATATGATTACTTAAAATGAAAAATGAAGCACAGCCATGTGACTTGTTCCTCTACAAAATAAGCACTTGAAGTTAATGTGTTTCTCACCCATGATTTCCATTTTTTTTTCTTTCCCTTTCAATGAGTATTTTCATCTTGTTATCCAAATTGGAATAGCACTTTGGCGCTTAGCCATTATAAGAAAAGGCACTTAAAACAATTCGGGACAGGTTTCCCTCTTTTCTAGTTTAATAGACATTGGATTCCACCTCTTCCATTTACTTTTCTTCCCATCATCAATTTGAGAGAGAGTTTCTGCTAATAAAGAAATGAAAACTCAATAAGGACAAGAGCTATAATATAATTTATTTGAAAAAAAAAAAGACCATTGGCTCTCAATCACTCATTTATATTATAAATAAATATAGCAAAGCTTTGGAATACATTAAAATTTATTTGGTATCATCTGTCTTAACTATTAAGTTTCAAGTCAAAGATTGTGAACTTCAAAAGTTACTCTAGAATCATTAAGCTCACAATTATTTTCCATTTTGGTCTACTTGGACAGCCTAAAACTTAACAATCCTAATGAAGACCTAGCAAAAGACAAGAAAATTTCAATAGGGGAATGAAGAACATAAGTATTGAGTACACTCATATCACAATGTAACTTGTGAAGCATGATTCCCTTAACTTCAATGCAGAGTATGTGAAGCAACTAAAAGTGCTTACTGCTTATAGTCAACATAGGATTTGACTATATACATCATTTTGTTAAGTACTGAAATCTACATGAATAGATGAACTAATGACCAAAAAAAATAAAATAAATAATAGATGCACTAATGTATTGGGCCAGAATACAATGGATCCAAAAGCTGCTTCTCTGCAGAATAGTAAGGTAACACAAAAGAGAACTAAATACATATATATATATATACTGATATTTGGCACTTCACAAAGTACAAGGATTTTTCTTCATCTATCTTCAACAGTAAAATCAGGTTCAACTGGCTTCTGTAATGAGTTTAGAATGTCAAACTGAGTCCCACACCTCTTGCTTCCACCTCTCCTAGTGCTTGCTGCCAATTTTGCTGCATGCGAGTCCTCGGCAATGAGAGCAAAAGCTTCAACTTCAGTGATGGCTTTTACTGTGCGTGTAGATGAAGGAAGCACAACATTTGGACGAGGGTCCAGGGCCCAGGTTAGCAATTCTTCACCACAGAAGTCCCCTGCTCCAATGCTGCATGAATTGAAGAAACCACTGCGACCACCATTGGTGGTGCAAGAGTCTAAGTGGCCTCATACAATGGAAAGCATCTCATTGACAGGATCACCCTCGCGAACTAGGCAAGTGCTAGGTGTACATGGGCAAGGTTTCAGCCTTTCACAGATGGCATCTAGCATCCTGCCATCCATTTGATCAAAAAGTGGTACCTGTTTTACATTTGTAACAAGAAGTTCAAAATTAGAATAAGGTCTAATGACTGTTTTGTTTGTAATTGCAAGTTCATTGTGACCCATTTAATCTGAAAAAAAAAAAAAAAAAGGGGGGATAAGAAAGGGATCTCTCTGATTGCAATTACTATAGTATGTCATGTAGGTATTATTTAAAGCAAGGAAGGAATTGAAATGAAACAAGGCATACATTGTACTCTGACCAGAAAATGTGATATTTGTTTTCCATCCATGCATTAGTAAATTATTTATAACAAATAGATTACTTCAATCACCATCAAGAATTGAACTTAACTAACTTGTTGAGAAGTTCACAAAATTGTTCCATTAATGGAAAGAGAGAGGAAACCAAAACTTACTTTTCAAACTAGATCTAAATACAGGTGGTGTTTGATTTCTCGAGATCCATGGGAGATCTTTAAGAATGGCTTCCTCATCAACTCCCCGAGTTGCAACCCATCTGTATTGATCATACCTTCGCACACTCTGCTTCAAGTCACATGGTAGTTGCCTGTATGCATCCATTGTTCTGTATCAGTCCTCTTGCTTCCAGTTGTGGATTGGAGGTACATCTGTCAAAATAAATGGCAAAACAGGACTTAAAAATTTTGATAGAGAGAGTGTGTGAATAACCTTCACAAAGGAAAATGAACTGTGTCAGCTGGAAAAAAAAAAATCCAAGATCCAGCAGCTTAAGTTAGAAGCTTTACTGAAAAATTTAACAGAGCAGTGCTGAAAGTAGTGATCTTCCAATTTCTAATTAACAATTCTGTTTTAACATCTATTTCTTTGTCATAATGGAAGATTTTACAGAACACCAAAGAAACTTGAAATTAATTGAATGTAGCATCAACTAAGAACTAGTATGAACCTTGCATAAAAACATATAAATTTATCTAGGTGTGAAACTTTATGAGGCCTAACACTAGCAGCACAGAGCCATACATTCTGAAGATGAATTTCTAGGACCTGAAAAGATGTTCTCTAACAGCTAGACCTACTGCATATTCCCTATAAGCAGTGCAAAAAGCACCAATCCAAGGATCACAATGACAAAAGCAAAACTTATTTCTCCAATATACTCGCTTGTGAAGAGATTCTGTCCCAAACTGCTGCAAAATTTATAGATTTGGTTAGAATAAGAAACATGGGATAGTGGTTTCATTTTCTGAGAGCAAAGGGGGGATCAGATTTGATATAAACCATTCTATATTGCATTGCATAAAACATAAGGATGAATGCATCTTGTTTCTAATAGCATTTGAGATGAAACTATTACTTAACAAATTTCAATTCACTCTAATAATTCCANAACTTTAAAAAAAAAAAAAAAAAAAAAAAAAAAAAAAAAAAAAAAAAAAAAAAAAAAAGAATCTAATACAAAATACAAAACAAAAAGCATTGAATTTCCATAAAAATTTGCAAGAAACTTTCAATTTACAAAGATTAGGTCAGAAACCCAAAACAAAAACGAAAAAAACAATAACAATAATATATGAGAGAGAAAAATCTCAACCATTCCCACAAGCACACCATATTGTTGAATTCATCACAGTGGAGTGTCAAAAGTTAAAAAAAATTGGTGCCAATCAATCAAAACCCTAAACTTCAAGCTCGTAATTCCTATCTTTTCCTACGCCCTACGGTTTCTCAGCAACCAAACAGATCATATATCAAACGAATTTTCTCTACTTCTACAAACAAAATCAGATTTTTCCAGAGAATCAAAACCCTAAAAACAAAAGCCAACTAAAAAAAATCGAATTTTTCACACAATTAATTGCTACAACTCAAATTCAACACTATATATAAAAAAATTTCAATTACCGGTTTGAAATTGGACTGGTCGAAACGAAGAATCGAAATCTGATTCGCTGCCAAAAGAGAGCTGAGGCTTCGAAGCTATACAATTCGGTAAAGAAAGCTAGAGAGAGATTGAAATCTTAGGGTTTTGTACATGAGAGCCTAAAACTACGTCGTTTTGGTTTACCAGAGCTAATTAAGAATAAGCAAACGCAGAGAGAGAGAGAGAGAGATGGGTTTGTGAGGATAAGAAGATGAATGGGAACTGTGGGCCGGGTTAGCGGTCAAGCCCAGAGAGACAACCGAAGAGGCTCTGGGTCACTCTTGTAAGGCCCATGGTTTTTCAATTCTGCCAGCCGACAATGAAGTGATGCACACATGGACACTAAATAACAAGAGCCTATGGCATTTAATTCCAAGTGACAACTTGCTGCTATGTCTCCAGGGGTCGGATTTAGGATTTTAAGTTAGGGCTTAGAGACGAGCAAGGAAAAAAAAAAAAGTCGAAAAACTTTAAATAAGTGAAAAATTAATTGTTGTTACTAATGGCATGTTTGGATGTTTAAAAAAGGAGGGAGAGTAGAGTAGAGGGAGGGAGAGTAATGCAATTACCTTGTTTGGAAGTTTTTTAAAGAATGAGGGAGAGGGGTTTGGAGGAGTTTGGAGGGGTTTGGACTCCCTCTAGTCTCCCAATTTTAATTCCCCCAAATTGGAGAGATTTGGAGGGGGAGTAGAGTACATAAACTATTGACCAAGTAAATTACCTAATTTACCCTTATTATATTAACAAAATTACACAAGGGGAAGGGCTAATTACTCTCTTCCCCCTTACTAAATTTAAAAACATCCAAATAAGATGGAGGTGAATCATTCTCCTCTACTCTCCTCCCCACTACTCCCCTTCCCTCTACTCCCCTCTACTCTCCTCCCTCTCTAAACTTCCAAACAAGCCATAAGTAAAGATAAATACTAAAATTTGGGCAATATACATGATGCATTAATTATAAATTTAATATTTCTCAATTCATAGATTTACTAGTATTTGATTATAAATTTATCTAATTTAAAAATATTAGTTAGCAATGTGGGCAAGTCTCTAATTTTATTTTGTTAAATTTGTGTGACATTTTTATTATATTATGTATTTGTTTTTGCCTCTTTATCTTGGTCACTTATTCATTACGCCAAACACACATATTACAGATTCACAAATTACAAATATTATAAAACATATGGAGTGGAGAGAGAAAAATCGTATCAAAATAAATGTTAGGTTTTAAAGTTGAAGGAGAGAAAAAATACGTGATGGAGGCTGGTGTCGAAGGCGTGTGTGAACTCTCTCTCCAATTTGGTTTAGGTTGTAACCATGGGGTGGGTAAATTGGGTTTTTAATTTTTTTGGGTTGGGTTGTTATGGAGGGGGCTAATGTCACGACCCAAACCTGTACTTCAGGATTTAGAACATGACCGGCATGTTAATATCATGTTTACCTCAATACTAACACGAACCAACCTGATCTGAAAGTGCTTATCAAGAATTTGTTTCTTGAATTCCTGCTTATTTTCTTACATAAAACCATAATATACAAAAATGATGAGGAACTTATTGTGATGGGAATTAAGATTTTCTTGAGTTTGAGAGTTAGGTTATGATTGAGGATAATTTTAAATACTTAGGAAGGGGTTGTCAATAATAAGTTTTGGTTTTCATTCAGGTAAGGGATTTGAGATATGTGTCTTTGATAAGTATAGATATTATTTAGAAAATTATTATGCATTAAAGCTTTTATTTAGAGATATTACGTATAAGCATGAGTTAAGCAAAATATGTGTTTGTGAGTTATTCAATCTTATATACATAATAATTTTAGCATATTGATGCTATTATTTATATCACGAACATGATATTTAAGAATGAAGCGGATATGCTACTATTGTGATACGCTTATGTAAAAGCAAAGTTATCAGAAAAATATAGTTTTCGATTATTCCATTGTTATGATCTGAACTCAGCTAGTAGGGGTTATAGTACTGGCATTTCCATGGAAATTCTGATTGGCCATTATAAGTGGGACTGGCTTTGCTGTACCCGCCCTTGTTGGTAATAGCCAACTTGTGGAGGATGTCAACCTACCCCCATGGTTGAAAAGATGTATTATGATATGATTCCGGAATGACCTAGCATTGTGGGGAATGCTGGATGCCTGGCACTCAGTGCTGGAAGCCTCCCAAAGTTGTGACAGACTTACAGTTGGATTAACTAATACGTATGATAAATGAGCTATTGAGCTATTTGGAATTATAAGTAAAGAATGATGATAAGAAAGGTATATTGAATATGTTATAAGTTTAATGAGAAGTTATGATAAAGTAATTACAATCTGTTCAAAGATAAGGTTACTGAACTATGTTTATCCTTTTATTATTATATGAAAGGAAAAAAGTACGTTCATCTAAAAGCTCATAAATTATTTTGAGAACAATAAGAACAATATGAAGACTATTTTATCAAAGT
This sequence comes from Quercus suber, assembly GCF_002906115.3. NCBI lineage: Eukaryota > Viridiplantae > Streptophyta > Magnoliopsida > Fagales > Fagaceae > Quercus > Quercus suber. The sequence goes on from NW_027069503.1 coordinate 1,487,099, forward strand.
TGGCATACCCATAAAATATGTAATTTACATGCATTCTTATCAAGGGCCCATGGAGCTTAAAAACCTTACTAGGCTTCGCAGCTCACCCTTTTATATTTCAGTGTATAGGTTCTTCCTGGAAGCAGCGAGAGTATTAGAGGTGGCAAGGATTCGGTGTTTTCTCGTTTGTTAGAATGTATAGTTAGTTTTGTTGTACAGTAGTTAGCTCTTTTGTTGTATAAAAGGAATCAAGATGTACTTGATTCTTGAGCACAGATGTAATTCGGTATCTTAGTTTGTTTTAAACCCCGGTTGTATGTCTTTGGGGTTAGATTTGTAATAAGAGTTTGGTAAACGTTTAGCTATGTAATACTTACATGAATACCTAATGTTTTTTAGCCAAGTGGTAATCTTTCCAAGTTCAAAGGAAACGAAATTTTAGGTTTTCATCATTTTTGTATATTATGGTTTTATGTAAGAAAATAAGCAGGAATTCAAGAAACAAATTCTTGATAAGCACTTTCAGATCAGATTGGTTCGTGTTAGTATTGAGGTAAACTTGATATTAACATGCCGGTCATGTTCTAAATCCTGAAGTATAGGTTTGGGTCGTGACAGCTAAAGTTTTGGAAGAGAGGGCCAAATCCTAAAAAAAATTAAAATATAATTAATAAAAAAAAATTGGGCCTTCTTCTAAAAAAAAAAAAGTCTCCACCCTTGTCAAATATAATTAATGGAATCAAGGCTTTCTTCTAAATGATACTTTCCAACAGATGCATGAATTAGGATGCACTCAAGAACAAACATTTACCATGTGCATTGTGGTTCTCTGAAATGATCAAGCATTTCAAAAGTCACCAATAAAGGTCCTTGCTAGTATCAAGTTATTTGGAAATTTACCTTGAGCATCTACAGTAGTTGAGCTAAAAATTTAGCTTTTTAGCTTCACCAAAAGTTACTTTATCTATTTTACTTACACACATGTTACAGCACTGGATCTATTTTAGCTTTCAACACAATAAAATAATATAAACATCACAATAAAATAATATATCCCACTACCCAAAAAACATCCATAGCACCAACCACAACCACCTCTACCATCAGCCACAGTCACAACCACACCCACAACCACCACCACCACCACCACCAATAGCCCACAACAGGAAAAAAAAAAAAAAAAAAAAACCACCAACCGAAATCTCAAATCTTTTTCCTCAACCCAGACCAAACAGAATCACCAATCATAAACAAAATAAAAAATCACCAATCACAGAGCTGGGCTTTGGTGAGGAGGATAGTGTCGGCATGGGTCTGATCGACGGAAGAGAAATGGGTCTAAGGCGAATGGGTCTGATCAGCGGAAAACCAAAGCAATGGTCCGATCGGCGTTGGGTGAGCATTGAGATAGAGGACTGGGCGGAGGTGTAGGTCTGATTGGCGGAAGAGAAGTGGGTTTGAGGCGGATGGGTCTGATCGGCAAAAACCAAAGTAATGGTCTGATCGGCGTTGGGTAAGCGTTGAGATGGAGGACTAAGTGGAGGCGTGGGTCGGAGACGTGGATCAGCGGCTTGGGTTGGGTTGGCTTGGGCTGGTGGCGTTGAGGCGGTGGAGGCATGGGTCAAAGATGTTGAGAGAGAGAGAGAGAGAGAGAGAGAGAGACACCTTTTTATTATTTTAATCCATCAAACAGAATAAAATAATATATATATTTTTTTTGTTTAGCTCTCATGAACAGTGCACATCTATAGAGAGCTAAAAAAAAAATAAGTTTAGCTTCATTGCTGGAGCATGATTTTGGTATTGAGGAACTAAAATATAACAATATACCAATATAGCACCACTGCTGTGAATGCTTTAGGGCCACAAAACCAAGAAAATAATATTCACTTTACAAGCACAATTCTTCAGATTGATTTTGTACCTGTTGCAGTATCCAAATTAGCACTTCACACAACAAGCTAAAATGATAAAAGAATATTTATGAATGAGATTTAAAAAAATTCACATATCTACTGTTTAGATTTCACTGGGCATTGTAATCAATAAAACCATGATTGTACACCATCATATTAAAATAGCACAGCCCAACAGGAAATTCACATGATTTAAATTGCACCTAAGATCTTAATTAACAATTAACTTAAGCTATTCATGTTAAAAAATAATGGGCATAGAAATATCCTCTCAATGATTTGAAACGACTACGACTATAATTTTTCTAAACTATAAAATCACAGCTTACATGTCATAGACCTTACTCAATGCTCTACCTGATGGCAAGCTTATTTTTTAGCATCAAAAGTTGCTAAAGCATTCTCATTGGCAATTGTAAATGGTCTATGTAGGGGAAATTTAACATAAAGGTACAAAAAGAGCCCAGCAGCTGAACTTGTAAAATCTTTCAATTGCAAATTTTTTTGCAATTGTGCTATAGTGCCATCCTAAATGTAGGATGACACTATAGCTCTTTAGTAAAAATTATAATATATTTTAATTGATAAAGTGAAAAAGAGATGGGGGAGAAGAAAAAGAGAGAGTTGTATTGGAATATATTATATTATTTTAGTGGGTAATATATATTATTTTAATGAGTAGAATAGGAAAATAAAAGTTGGGATATTAGGTGTATTATAAAATGGTATGGTATTATTGATAAAGTAGATTTTTGGGATGGTAAAATAGAACAGGATGTCATTTTCCATTGTGAATGCTCTATTGTACACTAAAGTATCAACGCATAGCTTTGAATCCTCTTCGGCTTTAGAAGACCTTTTGTAGGTGCCAATCTCTAATTCTCTTGCAAGATGAAGCGCCTAGAAGAATGCTTTAGCCTAAGCAACTTTTGGGTTGCATCTTGGGATTTGTTTTGCCCACCCCCTGATAAGTTACCATTCCAATCATACAACACAACTAAAATACCATCCCTTATGAAGGGTTCATAATAGGGATTACAACAAGATGAGATGGAGATAGGATTACAAATGTCTCATTTCCGTCTTGTCCCAAAGAGCAACCAAAACTCGTGTAAAACGAGAGCATGGTAGGTGATCAAAGAGGGGCATAGGGTTGAGGCATTTTGTGACCAGGGTAGATTGTTGTTTAGGAGTAATGTTACTATTTGTGCTCTAACATTCTAGAGTGTAAATAGATTGAAAATATTTAATTTATTGGTAAGTTACACACGTGACCATAGATCTTGAGTCTCTCAACTCTTAAATGAGCGGGCTCATGCTATAGTTTATTGGCTAAAGGATTGAAAATATGCTCTTCTCATGCTCATATGATCTAGGCAAGGGCAAGGTTGCCATCCTTGACCTTATCTCTAAAGCTTGAATGCTTAATGTTGAGATTTATGAAGAGGAAATATGGAGTGAAATATCAAAAAAGTAGTTGAAGGAATTGACTATTACTTGATTAAAATAAAAGGTTCTTATTCAATTGAAACCTTTTATTGAAGGAGTTTTATGACCAAATTGGATTTTGGAACTGACTAGCATGATTTTATCAAGTGGGTTAGTAAGTTCTCATTCGTTAGGGCATTGTGCCTCTAGAAATTGCACATAAATATTTTTTAAAGATTAGGATATTCCATTTACTCTCAACCAAGGTTTATGGCATTAATTTTAGAAAGTGTCATTGGTGAGATTTGACGTATATCCTATTCACTTTAATGCTAGTCTAAAGTTGACACTGGTAGAGCAACCACATTAGTCCATTTATAGTCTTCTAAAATAGAAAAAAGTACAATTTTTACACATATTGAGCAAAAAAACACTCAAATTAGTAGGTGTAAAAATGTGTAAATATTTCCATGAGCTACAGTAACTGTGTATATTTACACGGTTACTGTAGCTTGTTTATCCATTATTTTAATATTATTTCAACTCAATCACTACAACTCAGCACAGCGCCAACCACACAGACCCACCAGGAAAACCCACATGAAAAATCCACTGAAAAACCCGTTGGATCTACCCCGATCTGTCACTGATCTGCCGCTGATCTGCTCCTCCAAGTTGCTGCCGATCTGCCATCACCAAGTTGCTGCCAATCTGTCACTGCGAGGTTGTTGCCGACTGCTGATAGTTTGGGTTTGAGATTTGAGTGAGGAAGAGAGTTTAGGGAGAATTGGAAAGTAGAGGCAAATGACAATTGATAGAGAGAGCCATGGTTGGGACTTGTGGAGTGGGAAAAAAATATATTAATGAAGAGATATTTATTAATAAAATATTAATAAAAAATATTATTTAAATAAGTTAAGTCCTTTTCAAATATTCGTCTCCTTAGAAAGCTCACCTAGTAATTTTCAAATTTCAGTCTTTTTTCTTTCTTTCTATTCACCACTTTGCACTGTTTGGTCTCTGAGAAAGTGAGAGAAAAGAAAGGAAAAATGAAAATTTGAAACTTTTATCATAAAATGGAAGGTGAATTTTTTTTTTCTATCTTCCTCACATTTACACAGCAACCAAATGGAGCATTGAATAGAAATAATAGAGGATTTTTTCTGCCCAAGTTTCTGAAAACTTTGGTTCAAAATATGTGATTTTTACATGAAAGTTTGAGCTTTTCTATAATTTGTGATCAGTGGCCAATGTATTGGTATTGAACCAATTAGCAAATTCTCATCCAAGAGCATTGTAACCTTTCATCAAAGTATATACTTGCCATTAGAAAATAGTATAATCTTTCATGGTGGCATGGATTTTTATTGAGAGTTTTGAAATCATGAAACCCCACATATTAATGAAGCAAGTACACCCTTCTTGCTGGTCCTTTTTTTCTGGCGACTCTCATTCTTAAAACTTTTTCCAACTCTTTAGGTTTGCCCATTTTTGCAAAGTAACTTATCTTGCTCAACATTGATTTCAATCAACCTTTTTATCTGGAAACTTATCGTATGAGATTGGTTGTCTGTTATCTATATAGCACAAGTCCTAATACTTTTTTGTGCCCAGGGCCTTAAAGAAACATAGATTGTCAAAGATTTGGAAAGTTAAATTGGTCCTAGTCTGAAAGGAAGGAAATTTTCATAAAGGCATCACATGCAGGGGACATCCATCATTCATTTTTACACAATTTTTCTGACTTTTTGCTAACCTCAACTGGTTCATTTGTTTTCATTAAATATGATATATAATATCACTGCCAATTAGAGGCCAAATCGTGTGGACTTATTACAGGGACGGACGCAGGATTTCAAGCTAGGGGGGCCGGAGATAAGCGAAAAAAAATAATTTAAACGCACATCTATATAGTCATTGGCGGAGCTAGGAAATTTTCTTAGGAGGAGCAAGTTAGTTATGCCTACATTGTGTTAATAGGTTAAGCCTACATTGGCTCAAAATGCAAAAAACTCAAGTTAATTTGGCCCAAATTATGGCCAAAATTAAATTACTTTATTTCACAAACTAACTTTAAGTAAACTGTGCCTACATTTTTTTCACTGTACTAAATTATTTGTGCTTAGGTTAATAGGTTTGAACTTACCTTTTTGCATTTCAGAGCTTTTCTAAGAAGTTACATCTAATGTTTCAGCATTTAGGATAAAAAATTGATTAATAGGTATGAAATTTTGAAGATTTATACAATAATTTTTGTTAAAAAAAAGTGTGAACAATGAGGTGCAAATTACTATTTAAGTGCAATTAGATCAAATCAAACAATTAAAAAATTATTTGTCCTCCTACTATTATCAAATATAAATAGATAATCTAATATTCTAATATAAACCACATTATTATATATTATATTATTATTATTATTATTATATAATAGATTTATACAATATTTTTTTTTAAGGTTTTCATGGGCTTTTGAAAACTCTTGAGCTGGCTGGCTGGGGAGCTTAAGCTAAAAACCAAGGGGCCCAAGCTAAAAACCAAGGGCCCAAACCTGTTTTTTTAAAATTTTACATACTAATTTTTTTTTTTGGACCCGGGTGGGGCCCGGCCCCCTTTGCCTTGCACTTGGGTCCGTCCTAACTCATTACATGTTGTTTTTATTTCAAAGATAATCAATTGTGTATTTATATCAAAAGTCTTCTTGCATATTAAAGAGTTTGATAATATATATATATATATATCCTTTTTTTATAATTATTTATTTGTAAGATTAAGAACTTGTAAGTTGTAACATAGCACAAGCAACATTGTTTAACCTATAATTCTTTATGCCACATTATTTGAGTGGTCAGATTTCAGAATGGTTCAAAATGTTGAGTTTTTTTTTTTTTAAATAAATTTTATTATTATTATTATTATTATTATTATTTTATATTGTTGTTGGTTTTGTTTTCCTTTACATTTTAGATATGGATTCAATGAATGAAGAAAATGATGAGTATGGTGATCTTGTTTCAAGTGCTGCAAAAAGAATGAGATGTAGGACTTCTTCTGTATGGTCGGATTTTGAAACAATGTTATCATTTGAGACAGTCAGAGCATATGGAGGAAAAAACAACATTGTAACGTAGGATTTAGATCCTCTAGATTTTCTAGGGTACTCTATCAATAGATTTCTTAAAATTTTAACCACTCTTTTATGATTTAAGGATTTAGATTTTGTCATGTCAATATTTCACTAATAATATTCTTAAATCATAAAATAGCGTTGCAAATAAATCATTATAGATGGCAATCAAGCCCAAAGGGAGGAAAGGAAGTACTAGTAACAGTACCAAAATAATAAAAATTGCAATCAAGACCAAACTCACTTGCAAGTTTTAACGAAGCCTAAGGATATAGATGGCCTTATTATAAGTTATAACAAAGCTTTTAGCTCAATTCCAGCCCAACCAAAATAATATAGCATTGCAATCAAGCTGAAACTCACTTTTATAACCAAGCCCCAGGGATAAACCCTTTAGCTCATTTGCCAAATAAATAAACGTCAAACAAACAAATTTATTTTTATTTTTTGAATGGAGTGAGTTCAAACTCCATTCATTTACAGCTGAGAAGAGAGAGCAGATGAGGGTGACAGAGGCAAGCAATGGTGTCACCAAAGTTCATCCCATGCTGCCTTAATGTTCTTCCAAACATCTCTTGCAAACAAAACTAAATACGGTACAAGAAGTGCGAAGAAAAATAAGCAAGGATAAAGAGGTCCATGATTTGGCATCACAGCCAGGACCGAAGCAGTGTAGGTGGCTGCCATAGTAAATAGGGCAACCCGCACCAATACTTTAAATTTTCCTGATGCTTCGACCAGAAGTTCAATCATGGAACTCGACGCAGAAAACGCTGCAGTGTTGCAGACAATATAAACAGCATAGAATGCCCGACTATTAGCCAAAATGGACTTTCCAGGTTTATGTGTATCCCTATATTTCGTAAAGGCAGTATCAGGATAGGTAATAGCAGCAGGAGAAGGAGAAGGAGCAAGATCTTGGGTTGGCGGGTTTTCTTGCCAAACCCCACCAGGAGGGTTGACTCCTGCTTGGAAGGTCACGGAAGCAATCAAAGTAGCCAAAATTAAAAGAGTATTTATTGTATGCTCATTTAAGTTGACCCCTCGAGCTCGAGCATTTTTTGAATCAGTATCAGCATCAGACCTTAGAGAATTAATAGGTAGGATATGCTGGGATTGGTTGGGCTGGTCTTGTGCCATTTCGAAAAAAGTGCACTATTAATTGCTACGGAAGCTATAACAATTAACAACTACGTGAGGGTGATCGATGTTGTATGCAATTTTGGTTCTGGCGTGTAGGGTGATCGATGAGGCTATAAATAAAGATTTGCAAGGCTGCATGCTCCCTATAAAGCTTTGAATAGATGGGACCTTTGTAATTAATAAGATGTTACTAGGCAACTGCCAAGAAAACACAGTGCATAGGACGCAAGCTAGGACCTTTGAAAATTTCTACATGGCAACGGCGAAAAGTAATAGCAAGATAGTAACTGGTTTGAAAATTAGTCATGAGGATCACAGTTCTACTTCTACCAACCATAACATGGCAGCTAGGCTGATACCATGTATCTATCTCCTTTGTACATCAATGTAAATTTTCTTCTCGGAGAAATTACACTTTACTCACCTGTGATTTGGTTAAAAAATACTTTGCCTACCTGTGGTTTAAGAATTGACATTTTACCCACTTGAGATAAGGTCTGTTAGTTTCCCATTACCTACCTTGGTTAAAAATAGGGGTAAATTTGTATTTTTATGACCTTTTTTATGTCTCTTTCATCTCATAACATAAAAAACGAAAAAATTAATGGAAGAGAAGATCTAAAAGCTAAGTTTTGTATAAATTGAAACCTAACTTTTAAATCTTCTTTTCATGTATCAACTTTACGGTGTTCTTCTTCATGCTAGACGAAATAGCTAGTATTTTGAGCATCATTGTTAAATTTCAGAAAATCCACTTTGGTGGTTAGATTTTCTACGGTCTTGATAGGCTTTCTCTTGCCCCCTAAGAACTCCTCTCTGTTGTAAACATTCATAATCCCAGGTTATGGTAACTTCATAGTAATTAGCAATTTCACTTTGAAGGACTTGTGGCATGCTACGTACTATTCAGCCTCTCAGTATTTTTCTGAAATTAACCTTAAGGGAAAAAAAAAAAAAAAAAAAAATGAGGAAAATTGGAACTGAGGTACCAACAGCGTTTGCTATTTTCCACCACCTCAATTATAGACCTTCATCAAACAAACAGAAATGTCATGTATGTTACCATCACCTCCAATACCAACGGAATCACCACGGACATTTTCACTCTCAACTGGAAAGCAAGCTCCATGTCATGACCACTTTCTCGTTGCCACATCCGATGGACATTAGCATAAACATCTCTAGATTCTCTACAACCTGCAGGATATTTCTGAAACCGACAGAAAGTGCATTTCCATGGAACTGAACTGAATTTATTAGACCATTTGAAGAATCCTCTGCATTTGCATCTACAAGTCTTGAATATTCAAGACGTCCAGGCAACAATTTAGTGCTGCTCCTCACAACAAGGTCTTCGTCAGCTTTTACATTCTTGTAATTATGGACAATCTTTTCTGATCTAAATTAGAAGTTAGGTTTTAATTTTTACAAAACCTAGCTTCTAGATCTTCTTTTCCATTGATTTTTTTTTTTTGTTTTTAATGTTTTGAGAGGAGAGAGACATAAAAATGTAACAAAAATATAAATTTATCCTTGTTTTTAACATAGGTGGGTAATGGGAGACTAACAGAGATTACCTCAGGTAAGTAAAGTGCCAATTTTTAAACCACGGGTAGGCAAAGTGTTTTTTAGAGAAATCGCAGGTGAGTAAAGTATAATTTTCCCTTTTTTCTTTTATTTAATATATTACTGTTAATTATATCAGCTTTTTATATTTATCACTTAACAGTAGTATATATTATTTTGACACAATGTATACAAAAAAAGTTAGAGATTATTATTTTTATTTTCATCCTCACCCAAAACATTGGTTGTATATATGTGATGAACATTGATTATATCCTGTTTTGTTTTTTTTTGTTTTTGTTTTGTTTTGGTTATTTTATACCATTTCAAGAAGTTGGATAATGGTTACACAGTAGTGTAAATTAAAAAAAAATAAAGATAAAAAATTATAGACAATCAGGTGTAAAATTGGTAGACTCTTTATTCTTAATCCACTGAATATTAAGTAGGAACATTTATGCATGCAGTTTATACATTCTAGAAGCTTTCCAGAAACATTTACATTGCAACTATAATGTTCCTATATGCCAATCAATACATGTTCAAAACTACCAAAACCATATGCATTGTGTAGAACTTTTTTTAAAATTTTTTTTATTGTTATTGAGGTTGTAGTTTTCCAAATGTAATGCAGGAGTCAAATTGAGATCTCTTGTTTCCATGAAGGAATTGGTGTTTGTGAACAACTTATGGTGAGTCAACTTTGAACAACTTTCTTTATTCTTTTTTCATTAGTTATTTTTTTTTATTTTTTTATTTTTATTTTTTTATAATTTCTTCCACTCTTCAAAACATTCATGCCTACTTTTCAAAAATTGAATAAAGTATTTATTTGTAGGACTTTCCATTTTCTTTATTTTGAAGATATACAATAACAAAATTTTATTTTGGCTACTGTATAGGAAAACCATTGAGAATGATTTTAATGAATATTACTTGGTTGCTCTTCAGAATTTGGTGTTCGTTTAGGTACATTGCAGTTTTTGATAGATTATTTGCATAGTATTTATCAAACGATATTGTTTTTAGTAATTTATTATGATATTAGAGTAGGAAATCTTAAGTTAAATGCTAGAATTATTATGGTTAAATAATTAAATTTATCACTTCTTAATAACTTAAACTCTTGAAAGAATCAGTAATTTATTATGGTATTATTACAAGAGATTTTAAGTTTAATTCATGTCTCCATAACTTAAGTTCTTGGGAAAATCAATAAAGTAAAAAACAAAAAACTTTTTGCCTTTACCCAGATACACTTGAAGAGTCAATGACAAAAATCTAGGATAACATTCATATTAACTCGTGCAAAATTTTCAATTTATTTTAACACAAGAACTTATTTTTTCTATTTTAGATAACAATTTTAAAAAAAAAAGGCTTATTCGGGGTAATTACACTTTACCACCCTAAACTATACCCAAAATTACACTTTGCACCATGAACTTTCAGAACACATGATTAGCACCCTAAAATATAACTCATGTTACACTTTGCACCTTGCTGTCAATTCTATCGCTATCTTGGATGGAAAATCAAAGTTTATGAGACAAAGTGTAATTGAAGGTATAGTTTAAGGTGGTAAGGTGTAATTTCTCCTTTGTTTTTAAAGAATTGACAAGATTGACAATTGAGTCTTTTGACATGATAAAGTTGTCCAAATATAATGGCATAATTGATGGGTAGAGTGCAAAGTGTAACCAAGGTTATAGTTTAGGGTGCGAATCATACATTCTGAAAGTTTTGTTTGCAAAGTGTAATTTTGGGTTTAGTTTATGGTTGTAAAGTGTAATTTTTCTTATTTATTCTAAATTTATTAAAATATCCATTTTTCTTGTTTTTTTTTTTTTAGTTAAGTTGTAAAAAATCATTAATATTCCCCTATAGGATTTAAATTTTAATTATTTTGGAAGGATTATAAGGTTGGCTAGGTCTAGACTAGTCCACCATATTGTCTCATGTGAATGGTGGTGTGCCATTTCGAAAAAAGTGCACTATTAATTGCTACAAAAGCTATAACAATTAACAACTACGTGAGGGTGATCGATGTTGTATGCACTTTTGGTTCTGGCGTGTGGGGTGATCGATGAGGCTATAAATAAAGATTTGCAAGGCTGCATGCTCCCTCTAAAGCTTTGAATAGATGGGACCTTTGTAATTAATAAGATGTTACTAGGCAGCTGCCAAGAAAACACAGTGCATAGGACGCAAGATATAGGGCCTTTGAAAATTTCTACATGGCAACGACCAAAAGTAACAGCAAGATAGTAACTGGTTTGAAAATTAGTCACGAGGATCACAGTTCTACTTCTACCAACCATAACATGGCAGCTAGGCTGATACCATGTATCTATCTTCTTTGTACATCAATGTAAATTTTCTTCTTTTATTTAATATATTACTATTAATTATATCAACTTTTTATATCTATCACTTAACAGTAGTATATATTATTTTGACACAATATATACAAAAAAAAGTTAGAGATTATCATTTTTATTTTCATCCTCACTCAAAACATTGGTTGTATATATGTGATGAACATTGATTATATCCTGTTTTGTTTTTTTTTTTTTGTTTTGGTTATTTTATACCATTTCAAGAAGTTGGATAATGGTTACACAGTAGTGTAAATTAAAAAAATAAAGATAAAAAATTATAGACAATCGGGTGTAAAATTGGTAGACTCTTTATTCTTAATCCACTGAATATTAAGTAAGAACATTTATGCATACAGTTTGTACATTCTAGAAGCTTTCCAGAAACATTTACATTGCAACTATAATGTTCCCATATGCCAATCAATACATGTTCAAAACTACCAAAACCATATGCATTGTGTAGAACTTTTTTAAAATATATATATATTTTTTTTTATTGTTATTGAGGTTGTAGTTTTCCAAATGTAATGCAGGAGTCAAATTGAGATCTCTTGTTTCCATGAAGGAATTGGTGTTTGTGAACAACTTATGGTGAGTCAACTTTGAACAACTTTCTTTATTCTTTTTTCATTATTTATTTATTTTTTTTCTTCCACTCTTCAAAACATTCATGCCTACTTTTCAAAATTTGAATAAAGTATTTATTTGTAGGACTTTCCATTTTCTTTATTTTGAAGATATACAATAACAAAATTTTATTTTGACTACTGTATAGGAAAACCATTGAGAATTATTTTAATGAATATTACTTGGTTGCTCTTCGGAATTTGGTGTTCGTTTAGGTACATTGCAGTTTTTGATAGATTATTTGCATAGTATTTATCAAACGATATTATTTTTAGTAATTTATTATGGTATTAGAGTAGGAAATCTTAAGTTAAATGCTAGAATTATTATGGATAAATAATTAAATTCATCACTTCTTAATAACTTAAACTCTTGAAAGAATCAGTAATTTATCATGGTATTATAACAAGAGATTTTAAGTTTAATTCATGTCTCCATAACTTAAGTTCTCGGGAAAATCGATAAAGTGAAAAACAAAAAACTTTTTGCCTTTACCCAGATACACTTGAGGAGTCAATGTCAAAAATCTAAGATAACATTCATATTAGCTCGTGCAAAATTTTCAATTTATTTTAACACAAGAACTTATTTTTTCTATTTTACATAACAATTTAAAAAAAAAAAAAGCTTATTCGGGGTAATTACGCTTTACCACCATAAACTATACTCCAAATTACACTTTGCACCATAAACTTTCAGAACACACGATTAGCACTCTAAAATATAAATCATGTTACACTTTGCACTTTGCTGTCAATTCTATCGCTATCTTGGATGGAAAATCAAAGTTTATGAGACAAAGTGTAATTGAAGGTATAGTTTAAGGTGGTAAGGTGCAATTTCTCCTTTGTTTTTAAAGAATTGACAAGATTGACAATTGAGTCTTTTAACATGATAAAGTTGTCCAAAAATAATGGCATAATTGACGGGCAGGGTGCAAAGTGTAACCAAGGTTATAGTTTAGGGTGTGAATCATACATTCTGAAAGTCTTGTTTGCAAAGTGTAATTTTGGGTTTAGTTTATGGTTGTAAAGTGTAATTTTTCTTATTTATTCTAAATTTATTAAAATATCCATTTTTCTTTTTCTTTTTTTAGTTAAGTTGTAAAAAATCATTATTTAAATTTTAATTATTTTGGAAGGATTATAAGGTTGGCTAGGTCTAGACTAATCCACCATATTGTCTCATGTGAATGGTGGATTCCCTCTGTGAATCCCACGGATGAGACAATCCAAGAATTGAGTCGACCCATTTAGTACTTCCCCCACATTTAGACATTATATTATATATGGTTTGAATTATTATTGTCTTATTCTCCAACTTGACTGCTGGCTGCTTAATTGTTACATGGTAACGTGGAAAAGTAATTGGTTTGAAAATTATTCATGCGGAGGATATCGGAGTCAGCCGCCCAATACCTTGTAATTTTTCAAAATTTATGATATATATTAGTGAGGTTTCGTCAAAAACCAGGATTTTGGACTAATTCAAAGTCTCAGATTCAGTCGTGGTTTTGGATGGATTATTGGCGTCTACCAACTCAGCCCAATTCTAATGACTACCAAGGTCTGTAGCTACAGTGGCTACAGCGTTTTATTTTTATTTTTTTTAATTATTTTTTTTTTCAAGTTGTCCATTTGTACTTTTTTTTTCTTTTAAATATTTACATGATCTGATATATATATTGTTATATTAACATAAAAAATTTTATAATATTTTCACAATTATTGAGGTGTCAATTTTTTATAAGTTGAAATAAAATAATAAAATATGAACTGAAAATAAATGTTTTGTAAAGATGTTGTGACACTTGTTGGATGTAATGTGTAAAAGTTATAGTACTTTTAGTTTGTTCAATATGTACTGTTCATCGCCCTTTTTTTTTTTTTTTAGTTATCGGTTTGTGCTATTTTTAAATATGTATATATATATATATAAGCTTGCATATATATTGTTATACTAACATAACAAATTTCACAATATTTTTACAATTATTGAGGTGTTAATTTCTTATAGGTCGAAATAAAATAATAAACTATGAAATTGTAACTAACCACAAATAAAAATAAATATTTTGTGAAAATGTTGTAACACTTGTTGTTATTACAATATTTTCACAATTTTTGAGATCTCAGTTTTTTATAGATCAAATAAAAAAAATGCTAAGTCCATAACATTTTCACATTAATTTCACAACAACTCATAGGTAAGCTACTATTGATGGATAAAAAATTGATACAAGTCGGCGGTTTATTTTAAGATCAATAACAACTTGTCAACTAGAATTTGTTAAGAAAATATTATAGAGATCGCATTTCTATAAAATTAATAATAATATATCAAACTAAAACTTACAATGGTTGAAAATAAAGGTATTGTGAAAATATTGTGACAATTTGTAATGTTCATAAACTTCTTTTTTGGTTTAGTCAAATTTGGTAAGCAAAAATTCACTGCTTTATGCACAATTTTCGTTTATTGATTTTTTTGTTTGTTGTTTTTTTAGTGCATGGTTTAAAGTAGTTGTTCCAATTAAAACCAATAACAATTTACCACCTATAATTTGTTGTGAAAATGTTGTGGATGTAGTATTACTCTAAAATAAAATTATAAAATATCATACTAGGGCCCACCATAGCTAAAATAAAGGTATTGAGAAAATATCATGACATTTATTGTATTCCTGAATTTTTTTTAGCCAATTTGTTGAGCCAAAATTCATAGTTTCTTGGGCTGACTTTTTTTTTTTTTTTTTTAACACATTGTTTAAAGTAAAAAACTCATAGTTTTACCAACAAAAAAGAATTATGGAAAAAAGTATTTTCCCCCTTTATGTTTGGCATAGTTTCATCCCCTCCAATTTTAAAGTTGAATAATTTCTTTCTTTATATTTTGTAGACAAGTATATAGTTCCTACTATTACTCTCTTAGTTAAACCCTAACAAAATCTTATGATTCTTAGAATATTTCATTGTCCAATAACTAAAATGCCTCATTAAATTTTAATGTCCCAAAAATTTTCTTCATGTATTTTGAGTTTTATGTGTTAGTCATACCTAGAAAGTAAAAATGATGATGTATGGTATCTTGAGAACACTAATTTATTAGTGGTTACTGAACGGTTTTAGACCCCTTAAACACACAGATTGCGTAGCCTAGATTAATTAGCCAAGTTGTTACTTAGTCAAATTAAGCAATCCTAGGTTAAAACAATCCAACAATCATATCAAGAATAATAATGCAGCGGAAAATAAATAACACAAGATATGATCACCCAGGAAACCACACGGTAAAAACCTGGGGAGGATTTGACCCACCGATCCTCAAGGCTAACCTGAATTCACTATGAAAGAATTGAAGTTCGTACAAAAGGACTACAAGCTCCCCGCTCGACTTCCTAATGCTACCCACCAGTAGAACTTCCTGACACGACCACGCGCAGGCTCCGAATCCACGGACTACTTCTTTCTTGAATTCCTCAATCAGCTACAAGCTCCCCGCTTGCTTTTCTTTTAAGTTCCAATGGTTGCAACTGTAATGATCTTCAAGATGTTGAAATAATCTCCACCATGAAAACCCTAAGTTTTGTGTAAAGGAAAGCTCCTCAAAGATCTCACACGAGATTCACACAAAACAGCAATGTATGAGCAACAATACAATATGGACAACCTTCAAAAACGTGGCTAGGGTTTTATTTATATACCTAGGGTAAAAACATAAAACCCTAAACGTTTAATGAAGTAGGGCTGAGTTGGAAATTCTGCAGAAAATTCAACCTGTGCGACTTTCGATCGATCGAGTCTATTCTTCGATCGATCGAGCCAGGCCGAGAGTCCCAAATACTTCTGCAGCCACTCGATTCCAACTTTACAATATTAAACCAACTTTGAGCAAGTCTAAATAAGACTAAATACAATGTTTTGATCATGGTTTGCCAACATTACAAATTAGAGTTCTAAATACATAAAATCCTAAGACCTTAGAACCTAACAGTTACATCTTCTAGATTTATAATTTTATCTAATAAATACTTTAATAACATATGTCTTTTGTTATTTTGTTCTTTTTTTATTTGTTTTCTTTCTTAAAAATGTGTTCATTAAAAATTTAGTAAGCTAAGCATCGTAGTTAGACTCATAAAGTAAAATAACAAAGAAGGAAGTATGAATAACAAAATATTCATTACAAACAGTTGTAGGTATTTAATTTGATGAAGAGTTTCAATTGTAGCAAATGTCATCATTTATTGCGAAAATTTAAATATTGTGATAATGCTTTATCAAAACTTAGTTGTTAATTGTTGAAAGATGATGACATTTGTTATCATTCTTAGTATAATTTTCTTTGTAAGTAGATACTGTCTTTAGTAAATAGGTTCTAAGAAATGAAAAAGTACTTTGTATCAAATGATACTCGGTCATCCATATCAAAATTCAATAAATGAGAGACATGTGTGCAAAAATAACTACCCACTAACACATGTCTTTCAATTGTTAGTATGTTAGTTATTTTTTGCTGACATGTCTCATACTTATTAGATTTTTATATCACTTATATGTTATCATTTGATACTAAATACCATTTCCTAAGAAATTAACATACTAAATAGATAGTTATATGTTAAATAACTATTCTAAATTTAAATACGTGATTTAATACTACTTCAAAAAAAAAAAAAAAAAAGATTCTATCATAAAATCTCTTACTCAAGGGTAGCATTTGCAAGTGCAACCCTTAGAGCATCTGCAGTGGGCTTCTCATGTGCTAAATGTAAGATGCATTTGGCATACAAGCCCAACAAATGCTTAGCAACTGGAAGGCCATATGGGAAAAGCCATTTTTTTTTTTTTTTTTAGATTTAGCTACAGTACCATCTCAAATGTAAGATGGTACTGTAGCTGAATGGTATAATTTTTTTTTAATGAACCTTTTACTCGGCAATTTCTCTCTCCTCTCTCATTTTTTCTCTTTCTTTTCTCTCTCTTCCTTCTCTATTTCTCATCCCTTCTCTCTCTCACCATTGTCAAGCTTCTCTTTTAGAGCTCACGCCAAATCACCAAGTCAGATCGGAGCTCACGCCAAATCGAATTTCTAGATCGGCGTAGTGGCGAGGCTAGTGGTGCGGCTATGATGGGCATGGTGGCTGGAGGTCAGCGTGGTGGAGATCGGTGTGGAGACCAATGTGGAGATCGGCATAGAGACCGGTGTTTGGTGGGTTTGGTGGTGTTGATTGTTGACATGGTGGCCGGTTTCTGGGTTTGGTGGCCGACGTTTGGTTGGTTGGGTTGCTTTTATATTTTGGTGGGTTTTATTTTGTTTTATTTTTATTTTGGGTTTTTGGTTCTGGTTTCTAGCATTTGGGTCAGATTTAGGTGGCGTTTGGGTGGTGTTTGGGTTGGCGTTGGGTGGTTGGATTTAGGTCCGGTGGTTGTGATTTTTTTCGATGGGTTGGGGGATTTGTTCTGATGGGTTTGATGGTGGGTTTCGGTGTTTGTTGGGTTTGTTTGGGCAGAGGGTAGTGGTGGCGTGGTGGTGATTGTTTGTTTAGTTGTGGCCAGTGCTAGAGGTTGAGATTGTTTAGTTCTGGTGCTTGTTTGGTTTGGGTGAATTTTTGTTGTGATTTGCTTGTGATTTTGCTGGGTATGGGTTTGCTAGAGGTTATGGCCAGTGCTAGAGATTGAGGGTAAAAGAGAGGAAAAGGAGGAGAAAAAGAGAAATAATAAAAAAAAAAGATTAAAAAAATAATATTTTAATAAAATGGTAAAATAATAGAGTTTTGGGATGCTGGGTGTATTGTAAAATGGGATGGTATAATTGATAAAGTTACTTTTTGGGATGGTAAAATAAGATGAGATATGAAAACCGGCTGTGGATGCTCTTACTAGTGTATATAAGAAGTGTCAATCCCAAAGCAATAGTGCTTTGGTTTCGTCAACATTTGCACTGTTGCTGCTTTTTTTTTCTCTGCTTTTTTTTTTCTTTTCAGGGTAATATCGTCTTGCCCACTTTTTATTTTATTTTATTTTATTTTTATTTATATATAAAGCTATTAGTTAACACAATAAATTGTCACAATACTTTTACAATTGTTGATATGTTAATTCCTTATAGGTTAAAATAAAATATTATATTAGAATCATCTACAACTAAAACTAAAGGTATTATGAAAAAAGAAGTGCTACATCTACAATATTTTTTGCAACACTTTCACAACATTGTTCATTTTTATTTTCACAAACCGCAGTATGCCAGTTTTGGTTGTGCTGTTTTTGTCCTTTCTTTTAAGTATTTATATGTGTATATATAGTTATACTGACTTAACAAATTCTTACAATATTTTCACAGTTATTGACAATTTGCATTGTTCATTGGGCCTTCCTTTTTTTTTTTCTTTTTTTTTTCTTTTTTCACAATACACTAGTTTTGTTTGTGCTTTAAATATTATATGTGCATACACAATTACATTGACGCAACAAATTTTTACAATACTTTCACAATCGCGGGATCTCAATTCCTTATAGATCAAAATAAAATAAAATAAAAAGAAATGTTATATCCACAAAATTTTCACAATAATTTTGTAACAAATTTTATGTGGCAATGTATTTTTGAAGGATAATAAAGTGATATCAATAGTGGGTTTAATTTAAAACCAACAACAACTTGTCATTTATAATTTGTTCTAAAAATGTTGTGGATGTAGTATTTCTCTCAAATAAAATTAAAATATATCTATTCGAATCCTAAAAATAAAAGTATTGTGAAAATCTTTTAATATTTTGTTGTATTCTTAGATTTCTTTTTTAGTATATATAGTCAAATTGGGTGAGCCAAAATTCACTGTACGTTTCACGCACAATTTTCATGTATTGTCTTTTTTTTTTTTTTTTTTTAATGCATAATTTTAAAACTAGTAATAATTTTTCACCTAAGATTTGTTGTGAAAATGCTATGGATGTAAAAATTAAATAATAAAATATCAAACTGGGACCTACCACAGCTGGAAATAAAAAATGTTGTGATATTTTGTTATATTCCTAAACTTCTTTTTTGCGTGACATTTTGTTGTATTCCTAGACTTCTTTTTTTGTTTAGTCAAATTTAGTAAGCCAAAATTCATTGTTTTAGGCACAATTTTCTTCAGTTGCATTTTTATTTTACTTTTAAATGCACGGTTAAAAGTTGTTAGGCCAATGTAAAACCAGTAGCAATTTACCATCTAAAATTTATTATGAAAATATTGTGGATGTAATATTACTCTAAAATAAAATAATAAAATATCAGACTAGGACCCACCATAGCTAGAAATAAATGTATTTTAAAAATATTGTGACTTTTTGTTGTGTTTCTAGACTTCTTTTTTGGTTTATTCAATTTGTTGAACTAAAATTGATTGTTTAATGCATAATTTTTTTAGGTTGAACTTTTTTAACACATTGTTTCAAGTTTTTTTTTTTTTTTAATAAAAATAAAAAAACACACACACACACACACACACACACACACACACATATTGTTTTACACACACATAACATACACAAATTGACGAAGTAACACTTTCCTCCTTTATGTTCAGGGTAGTTGCAATCTCCCCTAAACTAAAGTTGAATAATTTCATCATTTATATTTTGTAAATGAGCATATACCCCTATTATTTCTCTCTTAGTTAAATGCTAACAAAATCTTATAATTTCTAAAATATTCCATTGTGCAATGTCTAATATACTCCTACTAAATTTTAATGTCCCAAAAAATTTCTTTGTGTATTTTGAATTTTATGTGGTAGATTGGTAGTCATGCTTGGAAAGTTAGAATGATAATATATGATGTTTTATTTTTTACCTAGAGAACACTTATTTATTAGATTTAAATCTTCTAGACTTATAATTTTATCTAATAGAAACTTTGATGACATATGTCTTTTGTTATTTTGTTCTTTATTTTAATTTATTTTCCTGCTTAAAAGGGTATTCATTAAAAATAAGTAAGCTAAACATCATAGTTAGACTCATAAAATAAGAGAATAAAGAATGAAATATGAATAACAAAATCTTCATTGTAGATGATTGCAAGTATTTAATTTAATGATGATCTTCAAAAAAATTGTAGCATATATTATCATTCATTGCGAAAATTTAAATATTGTAGAAAGATGATGACTTTCATTATCATTCTTTGTAGCATTTTTTAGTGAGTAGATATTACATTTAGTAAATAAGTTCTAAGAAATTGTCATAATACATAGATATTCAAATTGCTATATTAAATTTAAGTACATGACTTCATACTTCTTCAACAAAAAAATCTATATTAATTTTCTCACAAAAGGGCCAGCATGTGCCTTGCACGTGCAACCCACACTAGTCTTGTACAAATTTGTTAAAAATTAATAAGAGATATTCTACTTAGTCTTTACTTTTTATTATTTAATCAAGATATATATATATATATATTAAATCTTTTTAAACATCATATTATTTTAATCAATATTGCTACATTGTACATTTAATTAATTAATTTTTATATTATTAATTATTAAAATAATTATTATGTCATCACGGTTCAATTTTGGTTGAAATTCGGTTTGACCTCAAAAACCTCGAATCTCTCTCTTTTATGGTTCAATGAATGGTCCGAGTCTGAAAACCATGGATTTGGAAGATAATGAGGTGTCGTTGAAGATCGAGATTCGAAGTCTCAAATTTAGTCGTTGTGGTTTGGATTGGATTAAGGTACTGGTGGCTCTACTTGTATGTGAGGGTGGTGCCGCCTTCACTTATCAAAAAAAAAAAATATATATATATATATATACATGTGAAATAATAATTTATATAAATAATCATTTTAAACTAATATGTTATCAAAAAAAAAAAATATATATATATATATATACATGTGAAATAATAATTTATATAAATAATCATTTTAAACTAATATGTTTTGTGACCACCTTGACTTGAAAAAAAGTGTGTGTGTGTGTATATATATATATATATAAACTTTTAAAAATATATTATATACTTAACTAACCTATTTTGATTACGCTAATAAAAATGTTGAACACATTTACTTGAGAATCAAAAGAATTTAAGTTCAATAAATATAAGAGTAATGCTACATTCACAACATTTTCATAATAATTTTACAATAAATCTTATGTGGTAAGTTGTTACTAATTCTAATTTAAATTCAATATTGACATGTTTTACCTGGCCACTAATAACAGGTTAACAACTTATTGTATAAGATTTGTTATGAAACTATTGTGGTCACTTTTTTATTGTCATATTAGCATTTTCAATTTACATTTTATCTTTTATTAGTCTTTTTTTCCTTACTCCCTTTGTTAGTACAAAAAATTGTAATATTTCATTTTTTTTTTTGTGACGTTGAAATATTCAAATTGACTATTTATTAAATTTTGTATAATTTAAGTTTTTAAGTGACCACCCTAAAAAAAATTTCTAGAGCTGCCACTGGATTAAGGGTTTGTTTGATAAGGTGTTTTAGGAGATTAAAATTTTAAATAGTGTTTTTAAAACTCAAATTTTGTTTTGCAATTAACTACAACTCTTTATAGTTTTTTTTACTAATGTCTAATTCAAATTCAAAACACGGTTTTCCAATAATTTATATAAACGCAACCTTGTGACAGGATCTAAACAAATTAAAGTAATGGCATAAAAATGATCTCTTCTAATGTGAGTGCTCTTTTCTATGTTCTACCAATCATAACTTGATATAAAAATATTCTTTTCTTTTATTTATAGAGCAATTCAAGTTTAAAAAACAAAATAATAAGACACATGATATACAATATGGAATTTAAAATGAAATACTTCTAATTAAGGATATCTGTTGCCTCAAGAATAGGTACTCATGACACTTGTGCTTGGAGGCTACTAATCCACTAGATAATAGTCAACAAGGCCTTGCAGATCCTTCGAATGGCAGATTGTTAAATCAAAAGGGCCAGTTCAAGCATCATAGAGGTGCCAAGGTGTGGCGAGCTATGCCTCTGTGCATCTGTTGGAATCTATATTGGTATGAGAGGAATAGACAGATTTTTGATTGAGTAGAATTTTCACTCTATGTAACCAAGGAGCAAATTTTGCAGACTTTGTTCGATTGGATGCAGGCTCTAGATGGCATCCCCTCCATGTTTTTTGTTGATCCTCTATCCTTTTGAGTTGTATTCTTTTAGCAGGGCTAGTACACACTTTATGTCTTTCCATCTTTTTTATTGATAAGGGAGAAAATGGTGCTTACTTGTGTTAGGGCACAAGCTGACGGTATAGCTAAAATCGACAGGCAAAAGCTGACGGTTATGGTTATAGCCGTTGGCTTCCATTAGTGAATTGGCAAACAGAGATTTGATTAGTGTGCGGAAGGGAGTCTGCAAAACACACTTGAAGGCTGACACCACCAATAAGCTGACGACAATAAGGCTGAAGGGAGTAGGATAAAGCTGATGGCTCTAATGTAAACTTGACTTGGCCTCCATGCCTAAATATACAAGGAAATGTCTTGCATCCATCGATTGGTGTTAGTCTCCTACAAGGAAAGGATTCCGTAATATACGCTCACAAGGATTCTTATAAGGAAAGGACTTCTAGCCCAAGGAAGAAAGGCCAATTCTCTACTACTATAAAAGCCCCAATACCCTCACAAACCAAGGTATGCATAATTAACTCTGTTCTAGCACTCTAGAGTTGTAAGAAGTTCTAACTTAACCTTTGGAGGGTATTTGGTTGGCACCATACCGATGCTCTCTATTAGGTCTTCTCTTTTTGTTGTGCAGGTAATATTTCGAGTGTGCGAGTATTGTGTAACTTATGGTGATATTTTCAGCATCATCAGTTGGCGCCGTTTGTGGAAAATGTTTTGTTGTGATTTGCAAGCCATACTATAGTTTCTCGGACAAAAGAGTTGCATGGTGCTTACTCGCTCAATGGCAACCTCTAACGATGTTCGAGAAGAGGAACCACCCACGATCGCCCTTGAGAGACAAGTTCAAACTCTCGCCGCTGTTATGGAACGCTTCACCAAACAAAACCATGACCTGGAAGAATAGTTGCGCCAGAAGAATGTAACACCAAATAACCAAAGAGATGATCAAGAAGGGACCAGTGTTGAAAGAAAGAACCAGGAGGGACTTGAAGGCAGCAATGCTCCAAACCAACAAGAATGACAGGAAACCAGCCGTTCCTTTGGTTTTGATACGGCCCCCCCTTACATGGTCATGAAGATGCAATTGCTGAAGGAAATGATGGACCTCATGATGAACGCCCTTAAAGGACGGGTGTCTAGCGACCTCGATGATTTGGTCTACTGAACCAATTCGCCATTCACCACCTCTGTCAACTCCTTCCCCCTACCGCAGAAGTTTTGCATGCCGCAAATTGAGAGCTACAATGGAGCCAAAGACCCACTTGATCACCTAGAGACCTTAATGCATCTTTAAGGAGTAGCGGACGAGATCATGTGTAGGGCCTTCCCTACAACGCTGAAGGGCCCCGCGAGAATTTGGTTCATCCGGCTGACACCCAACTCTATTAGCACCTTCAAAGAGTTGAGAGCCCAATTCACTTCGCACTTTATTGGGGGGCACTGGTACAAGAAGTCTGCTGCATGCTTGATGAGTATTAAACAAGGAGAAGATGAAACGTTGAGATCTTACATAGCCCATTTTAATAAGGAAGCACTTTTGATTGACGAGGCTGACGACAAAATACTCGTAGTAGCATTTATGAATGGATTGAGGAAGGGTAAGTTCTTATTTTCACTATATAAGAATGACCCAAAGACTATGTCGGACGTGATTTATAGGGCCACCAAGTACATGAAGAGAGAAAGGCAGGAAGATACCATACAAGAAAGAGGGCGGAAGATGGCAAGAACTGTAGAGCGAAGGGATGATTGGCACTCTACACCCCCTACGGGGAGATTCACAAGCTTCACTCCACTGACCATCCCAATCGGTGAGGGGACATTGATTTTCCCAAGAAAGTTGAAGGGAGATCCCAACAAGCAGTTCAGAGACAAATACTGTTGCTTCCATTGCGACCACGGACATGACACAACTAACTACTATGACTTGAAACAGTAGATTGAAGCCTTCATTAGGCAAGGGAAGTTGCAAAAGTTCGTCACCAAGGAAAGGGCAGACCCGCTTCCTCAAGAGCAAGCTCCTCGATGAGACAACGAACACCCGAGACAGCCCTTGGGGGACATAAGGATGATTGTAGAGGGCGCAGCCACCAACGGCTTATCAAAAAGGGCTCGAAAGACTTATCTTAGAATGGTCCAAAACGTCTAGCTCACAGGTGTTATTCCAAAGATGACGCGAGTTGACAACCCCCTTATTGGTTTCTCGGAAAAAGATGCCCGACGTCTCCACCATCTACATGACGATGCGCTTGTCGTTAGCATCCAGGTAGGAGACTATAACGTGTACTGGGTCTTGGTCGATAACGGAAGCTCTGTGGATATTCTCTACTACCCAGCATTCCAACAGATGCAGATCAGCAGAGAGCAACTAGCCCCAACCAACGCTCTACTTGTCGGGTTTGGAGGAACCAAAGTGTACCCCATAGGCGCGGTCACATTACCGGTCACCATTGGAGATTATCCTCAACAAATCACTAAGGATGTTACATTCCTTGTGGTCAATTGCTCCTCTACCTACAACGCCATTATAGGGCGACCTACCCTTAACTCTTGGAAGGTCGTAACTTTGACCTATCACTTGATGGTCAAATTCCCCACTAAATACAGAGTAGGATAAATGCGAGGGGACCAAATAGCCACACAGGAATGCTATATTGCGACGCTGGAAATGGATGACCATTTGCAAACCATAAGCATAGAAGAACAACAAATGATGGCAGAACCCGTAGAGAGGCTCGAAGAGATACCCCTTGATAGCTCCAGATCGTACGGACCACAAAGCTTGGTACTCTCGATAGCTCGATGGTTTGCTCAGCATTCGCAACTTTCCTTAGTGATAGGTCACAATCTGAATAACCCCTTGTGATTAATCCTAATTAATTAATTTAGCCAAGTAATTAATTAATCAATTAATCATGCAATTTTATGGAAGCACAAAAAAATCACCAAAAACTAAATGTGCAGCGGAAAATAATTAACACGGTGATTTGTTTACAAATGGGGAAAACCCTAACGGCAAAAACCCCACCGGGTGATTTTCAGGTCACCACTCTCGAAACTCCACTATTTTCAAATCAAGCGGTTACAAGTAAAGGAATCCCAAGTACCTTACCAACCTACAGTTGAACCCTTACCCCAATACCCAATTGGACTTGATCTATAGCGACAGTTCCCACCTTTGATGCACGGCTCCCAAGTACGTGACTAACCAATGCGCGGATCCAAGTACGCAACTTCAGAACACCAACTAAGGAATAATGGTTGGCTGCAAAGTTCTTCAGTTCATCCTTCATGATGAATAGCAGGAAGATGCTTGGTTACAAAACCCTAGGGTGCAAATACACAGCAACTTCTTGATGGAAGATGAACTAGGTCAAGAACTTCATCTTTTGATCACAATTTGCTTGAACAGAGATTGCTCAATGATAATGCAACTTGTGTCACACTTGACGGCTCTTAAAACAATCCTTTTATATGTTTAGGGTTAGAAGAAAAGAAGGCCCAAAAACATATTCA
Source organism: Quercus suber (assembly GCF_002906115.3). Classification (NCBI taxonomy): domain Eukaryota; kingdom Viridiplantae; phylum Streptophyta; class Magnoliopsida; order Fagales; family Fagaceae; genus Quercus; species Quercus suber. The sequence continues at coordinate 1,512,952 of NW_027069503.1, forward strand.
CGGATCCCAAGAAAATCAGATTGGAAATTTGAAATTTTAGATCTCGACAGATAGCAGGTGTCGAGGTAGCTATCGAGAAGGTGTCGAGCTTTAAAAACTTTGCACTTCAGCTTGCTTTTTCTTGGACAAACTTGATGACTTCAACACTTGACTTTGAAACATTGTTTCTTGAAGTATTAAAAACACCTAGAACTACCCAATTACAAGTAGAGTGTGTTTTGTCAAAGGATTAGCCAATTTACATAAATAAGTAACATATGTTCTTAATCAAGTTAAAACATATATGTCCTAACAATCTCTCCCTTTGGCAATCCGTGACAAAACCACAACAAACAAATGAGCATATGAGAGAAGTCATAAATCACTCAACTCATATTCACTTGTTGAATACAATAAAATCTATCCTATCACAAACTCTTGAAAAACTTTGTAAGAAGAGAGTTTATGGCAAGTAGACTTTGACAACCTGTATTTCTGAAACACTTTAAACAAAACTCATCAAGGCATCTTATGTGAAACAGAAATAAATAGATTGCATACAAGTATAAAGAACATGTGTATAAAGATAGAAAAGAAACAACACATGAAGAGAGAGTTGAAAGAATCATACATCCACATATAGAGAATAAGTACAATGTACGTAAAATGGTCAAAAGACCTCATATACAAGATCAATGTATCTAAGAGATAAGAAAAGAAAAAAAATACATATATAGCCTCACTACATCCCTCAAAAATGACAACACTCCCCCTATAAAAAATGTCCTATACTAACTCTCCCCCTAAGATGACTACTCTCATAGCCCAAAACTACTCCCCCTTTTTGTCACAAGTGACAAAGGGTAGAGTGTCATGTAGACATCTCATCGGCAGAGCTAGCATCCCCATCATCATCATCATCATCATCCTCATCATCCTCAGAATCTGAAGCTGCTGGAGTAGGTGGTGAAGGAGTAGCCTCTGGAGCAAATCCACCCATGGTCACCTACCGTCGTGCAATACGACCAACATGAACATTCACCTGATACAACTCAGCAGAGATTGTATCAAGACGAATGTCCATGCGCTGCAGCTGCGCCATAATATCTCCAAGGGATACATCGTTCGAAGAGGAAGAAGGAGCAGATGAAGATGAAGTTGATCTGGATGGAGCCGAACGGGAGGGAGGAGTGGCACCCGGCTGTCTCGACCTGAACTGTGCCTCACTACGTTTTACGGTAGCGGCATCTATGGCAGATATGTGTGTGAAGTGGTCGGACACAGGAAAAGGAACGGAAAAATGGCGTAGGATCTGCGTGATAGCAGAAGGAAAGATGAGCTTATCACGGGATGCCGAATCAAGATACACATCTATGATAGACCGGATGAAGTGAGAAGGAAAGTCTATGGTTAGATGCTCTAGAAGAGATAGCAAAAATTAAGCACGAGGCTCTGTGATAGAGTTATAGTGAGAAAGATGATGGAGAACAAAAGTCATCACCATGTTAATAAATCTAGGACCTTTAGCAAAATACCTACATGATGTGAACTGATGCTCACCCCAATCAGTAGAGCGCTCACAAAAAGCGGAAATGAGCTCATCTTTGGACACAGTCCTCAAACGCTCATAAGAGGGGTAATCAGGAAACTCTATCCTAGGTACCCGAAGCACATCCGCAACAAGCTGCAGTGTGACAGGGATGCGCGTACCTCGAACGCGAGTGAAGAAGAGAGGTACTGAAGGATCAATCTCGTGCATGTTGGAGTAGAACTCCTATATCAGCACAAGAGGGCAAGTGACCGGGATGTCACACAGTGACCCCTATCCCCTACTGTGAATGACAGAGGGAAGGTTAGTATCGGCGAAGTCCGCCAGAATGACTTGGTGTTCCGAATGAACACCTCGTTTAGAAAAGTTCTCCTAAAATGCCTTATGGGCATCTCCATCACGGAACCGAAGGTTAAAGGGAGCAGTATCAGAAGAAGTAGAAGCTCCAGAACGCAGAGGGTTCCGAGCAGAAGTGGATTTACGTTTGGGTGCCATAGACATTACTAACGTAAAAGAATGAGAAAGAGAGAGAGAGAGAGAGAGAGAGAGAGAGAGAGAGAGAGAGAGAGAGAGAGAGAGAGAGAGAGAGAGAGAGAGAGAGAGAGAGAGAGAGAGAGAGAGATCAAAAACTGGAGAGCGAAGGGATGATAGGCACTTTACGCCCCCTACGGGGAGATTCACAAGCTTGACTCCACTGACTATCCTAATCGACCAAGTCCTAATGCAAATCAAGGATGAGGGGACATTGACTTTCCCAAGAAAGTTGAATGGACATTAACTTTCCCAAGAAAGTTTAATAAGGAAGCACTCTTGATTGACGAGGCCAACGACAAAATACTCATAGCAGCATTTACGAATGGACTAAAGAAGGGTAAGTTCTTATTTTCACTATATAAGAATGACCTGAAGACTATGTCGGACAAGCTTTATAGGGCCACAAAGTACATGAATGCCGAAGACGCTCTACTGGCTCGCGAGGAAAAACCCAAGAAGAGAGAAAGACAGGAAGATAACCGACAAGAAAGAGGGCGGAAGACGACAAAAACTGGAGAGCGAAGGGATGATAGGCACTTTACGCCCCCTACGGGGAGATTCACAAGCTTGACTCCACTGACTATCCTAATCGACCAAGTCCTAATGCAAATCAAGGATGAGGGGACATTGACTTTCCCAAGAAAGTTGAAGGGAGATCCGAACAAGCTGTCCAGAGGCAAATATTGTTGCTTCCACCTCAACCTCGGACATGACACAGCTAACTGCTATGACTTGACATAGTAGATTGAAGCCCTCATTAGGCAAGGGAAGTTTCAGAAGTTCATCAACAAGGAAAGGGAAGATCCGTTTCCTCAAGAGCAAGCTCCCCGATTAGACAATGAACGCCCGAGATAGCCCTTGGGGGACATAAGGATGATTGCAAGGGGCGCAGCCGCCAATGGCTTATCAAAAAGGGCTCAAAAAACTTATCTTAGAATGGTCCAAAACGTCTAGCTCACAGGTGTCATCCCAAAAATTCCGAGAGTTGACAACCCCCTTATTGGTTTCTCGGAAGAAGATGCCCGACGTCTCCACCATCTGCATGATGATGCGTTTGTCGTTAGCATCCAGGTAGGAGATTATAACATGTACCAAGTCTTGGTTGATAACGGAAGCTCTGTAGATATTCTCTACTAACCAGCATTCCAATAGATGCGGATCAATAGAGAGTAACTCGCCCTAACCAATGCTCTACTCGTCGGGTTCGGAGGAATCAAAGTGTACCCCATAGGCACGGTCACATTACCGATCACCATTGGAGATTATCCTCAACAAATCACTAAAGATGTTACATTCCTTGTGGTCGATTGCTCTTCTGCCTACAACGCCATTATAGGGCAACCTACCCTTAACTCTTGGAAGGCCATAACTTCGACCTATCACTTGATGGTCAAATTCGCCACTGAATACGGAGTAAGGGAAATGCGAGGGGACCAAATAGCTATGCGAGAATGCTTTATTGCGATGCTGGAAACGAACGAACATTTGCAAACCATGAGTATAGAAGAACAACAGACGATGGCAGAACCCGTAGAGAGGCTCGAGGAGATACCCCTTGATAGCTCTAGACCGGACAGGACCACAAAGCTCGGTACTCTCGCTAGCCCGACAGCTCGCTCAGCACTTGCAACTTTCCTTAGGGAAAATCAGGATGTGTTCGCTTGGAGTCATGAGGATATGCCAGGAATTAACCCTTCAGTCATGGTACACAGGCTGAATGTGTCGCCATCCTATCCACCTGTCCAACAAAAGAAGCGAGTCTTTGCCTAAGAATGAAACCGAGCGATAGCAGAAGAAGTCGGTAAGTTACGAGAGGTAGACTTCATTAGGGAGATATACTACCCAGATTGGTTAGCGAATGTGGTAATGGTCAAGAAAGCCAGCGGAAAGTGGAGGATGTGCATGGACTTTACCAAACTACTCATGACATGTCTAGTACTCAGGTGCCTCGTCGTAGTGGGAGAATTGTTCGGCCTCTTATAAGATTCATAGGTTTAGGAGAAACTTATGAAGCTATCTCTGAAGAGGCTGAATCGAATCCCTATACCTATGAAGAGGCAATGAATGATATAGATGCACATCATTGGGTCCAAGCTATGAAATCTGAATTAGATTCCATGTATTCCAATCAAGTTTGGGATCTTGTAGAGGCGCCTAACGGCATTAAACCTGTTGGTTGCAAATGGTTTTACAAGAGGAAGAGAGGGATAGATGGAAATGTTGAAACCTTTAAAGCAAGGCTAGTGGCGAAAGGGTATACACAAAAAAAAGGTATTGATTATGATGAAACCTTTTCTCCAGTAGCAATGCTTAAATCTATTAGAATTCTCTTATCCATTGTTGCTCATTTTGATTATGAGATTTGACAAATGGATGTCAAGACTGCATTTCTTAATGGCAATCTTGAAGAGGAAATCTATATGATGCAACCGGAAGGTTTCATAGCAAAGAACCAAGAGCATATGGTATACAAGTTGCAAAGGTCCATTTATGGACTTAAGCAAGCATCTAGGTCATGGAACATCAGATTTGATCAAGTAATCAAGACATTTGGTTTTGAACAAAATCTTGATGAACCATGTGTGTACAAAAGACATCAAGATAAAGTAGTAATGTTCCTAGTGCTTTATGTTGATGATATTCTACTCATTAGAAATGATGTAGGAGTAATGTCATCTGTGAAGGTTTGGTTGTCAAGCCAATTTGATATGAAGGACTTGGGTGAGGCTAACTTTATTCTAGGGATCAAGCTTTGGTGAGATCGCAAGAATAAAATGTTAGGCTTATCACAAGCTGGATATATAGATAAGGTTCTAGAACGGTTTAGCATGCAAAACTCCAAGAAAGGATTGCTTCCTTTCAGACATGGAGTTCCTCTGTCTGATGACCAAAGGCCTAAGACTCAAGAGGAAGAAGAAATGATGAGACAAGTTCCTTATGCTTCTACAGTAGGAAGTCTTATGTATGCCATGCTTTATACTAGACCAGATATCTGCTATTTAGTTGGCATGGTCAGCCGATATCAATTAAATCCAAGACCAAAACATTGGCAAGCTGTAAAGTACATTCTCAAGTATCTACGGAGAACGAGAGACTATATGCTTGTTTACCGTTGTGAGGATTTGATTCCCATTGGCTATATAGATTTAGATTTTCAATCGGATCTAGATTTCAGAAAATCCACTTCAGGATGTGTTTTCACCTTGGGAGGTGGAGCCATTAGTTGGCGGAGTATTAAGCAATCTTGTATTGCAGACTCCACCATAGAGGCAGAATATGTTGCTACTTGTGAAGCAGCAAAGGAAGTTGTATGGCTCAAGAAGTTCCTTTCTGACCTTGGTGTAAAAGAATGGAGCAAGTTCCAATCATATTGTTTTGTGATAACAGTGGAGCAGTTGCATAATCTAAAGATCCAAGGAATCACAAGAAAGGAAAGCACATTGAGAGGAAGTACCATATCAATCGAGATATTTTTACTCGTGGAGATGTGGTAGTAGCAAAGATTGAAAGTGCAAATAATCTAGCAAATCCATTTACTAAAGCTTTGCCTCAAAGGACTTTCGAGTCACATTTGGAGAGAATGAGAGTTAGATTAGTGCACAATAGTTTTTAGGGCAAGTGGGAGATTGTTAGGATTAGTGCCCTTAAATCCTATTGTATGATGCTATGTATGATATTAAGTTTGACATTGTGTATGACATTATGTATGACTTAATATTATGTTTAATAAATTTGTTTTATTATTATCTGAAATAATGGTAACATGAATATTCGGACATTATCACATAGTCCATGAGATGCATAGAATGTGATTTATGTGAAGATTCACATAAGATATAAATCACAAGTTCTTTGTAAACTCAGAATTATAGTTCATAGTCGGTGATGAAATTGGGCATTTCATCTGCGAAGACTATAACATATCAACTACGATGATTTGTCTTGATCATGGAAGTGGAGACTTCTAGTTGATGTGTTGATATGTTTTAAGAGTTAAGACATATTGAATTGGACCGCTGTGAGATTTATTATTCTCCTAAAGACTGTCAAATGAATAATAAATCTCACGACTTACATTTGCATGAACTCTTAATCCTAAGAGAATAATGGACTTGATCATAAGGTGTAGGTTGCTTTGATATATCAGGAGTGAGATCTAAAGTAATGGTCAAAACCTCAGTATATTGGGTAGCCACATTTAGTGTCAATGGAACATATATTCTCAAGATGGAATTCATAGTCTCTTAACGGAGATATAAAATATTCCCTTGAGATAAGTTTAATGGGTTTGTTATTCAGAGAGTTAGGCCTAACCACTTTAGTAAGTAGTTACTAAAGTATATATTTATGAAATTAGTTTTCATAAATATATGATGAATAACTTAAAGGATTAAATCGGGTACTCAAGGATCAAGATGTAGTAATTTACAAAGTGGCAGTCTACATTAATGACTTTGTACTACTATGATTATTTTATGAAGGGGTTGCATGTATAATAAAGTCTTGAGATATAATTTGTAGATAAGACCTAGAGTGCAACTATATTTATATAGTGGTATTAAATATAGTTAATGGTAACTTTGGACTTGTCAAGAGTTGACAGAAAAGCCCAAGGCCCATTGGAGTTAGTGTCTTATTGGTCCCTTTTGGTCCCACTCCAAACCATACACTTAAGCCCAATTGGTAAGGCCCAAAAGGCCAGCCCAATTAGATAAATTGGTTAGATACAAAGGGAAAAACGTTTAGATTTTCATATGCAAGAAACATCATTGTGAAATGGTGTGCATGTGAGTTTTTAGTCATTCACTAGTCATCCTTTTGTTACCAATTGAGAGATCACACATCTTGGGTGTTAGTGGAATTGGAGTGAAGATTAAAAGTAGTCCCAAGTGCTTCAATCTTTGTTTTGAAATTCACCGCTTCAAGGTACGATCTCTTGTTCTCAAATTTTGAAATTTACTTAGTACGTGTTATCAATATCGAATGAAGTAGATCCGTTTAAAACTTATTTTCCACTGCATTTATCTTTATTTCCATCAGAAAATTCCTAGGATTCATGGTGTCGCAGAGGGGCATTGAGGCCAACCCGGACAAGATCCGGGCCATAATAGAGATGACACTCCCAAAAAATGTGAAGGAAGTACAAAGCCTCAACGGTAAGATAGCGGCACTAAATAGATTTATGTCAAGAGCAACGGACAAGTGCTTACCCTTCTTTCGCATGCTGAAAAAATATTTCGAGTGGACTACCAAGTGTCAGCAAGCATTCGAGGAGTTAAAAACTTATCTCTCTTCCCCGCTGCTACTAAGTCCCTTGTAGCCAGGTGAAGAGCTTTTTCTCTATCTAGCTGTTTCCCCAGCCACCGTCAGCGTCGCCTTGGTCAAAGAAGAAGAAAGAGTGTAGAAGCCCGTGTACTACGCTAGTCGGGCACTTTGCGGTGCCGAAGAAAGATACCTGCACATGGAGAAACTCGCCTTTGCACTGGTTATAGCAGCCCACAAACTCAAACTGTACTTTCAAGCCCACACGGTGATTGTCCTAATCGACAAGCCCTTACGGTAGGCAATGAGCAACCCTGAAGTTGCTGGCCGATTGGCACTATGGCTTATAGAATTGAGCGAGTTTGACATCCAATGCCACCCACGAACCGCCATCAAAGGACAGATCATCGCAGATTTCATAGCAGAGTTCATAAATGGCGAGGACAGGGGGGCAGAGGAGTCTCCTCAATGGAGCATACATGTAGATGGATCCTCCAACAAGCAGGCTGTGGGAGCTAGCATCATACTACTATCACTCGAAGGGGACGCAGTCGAGTGTATGGTCTGCCTTGATTTCCCTACCACCAACAATGAAGCGGATTATGAAACTTTAGTAGCGGGGCCTGATCCTGCCAAAGCTGTAGGTGCAACAAAAGTGGTCATTTACTGTGACTCTCATGTCATCGCCAACCAGATAAACAGGGACTGCAAGTGTAGAGGCGAAAGAATGAAGAGGTATCTAGACTAAGCAAGGAGGAGGGCAGACAAGCTGAAGGCCAAAATTATATAGATCCCAGGGGAAAAAACGAGCAAGTCGACCGCTTGGCCAAAGCCGCTTTAGCCGAACATATGATTGCCCTTGATAATGTACTCTCTTTTGTTCAGCTCTCTCCACTAATAGATTCCATCGATGTGCAGGAGATAGGTTCCGGAAGCAATTGGACCACGCCGTTAGTCTCTTACTTAAAAAACAGTGTGTTACCAGATGGGAAAGAGGCTACAAGAAAGCTGAAGATCCAAGTAGCGAGATTCGTCCTGATAAGGGAAATCTTGTACAAGAGAGGCTTCTCCTACCCATACCTAAGATGTTTAGGTCCTGAAGAAGTAAACTACGTCATGAGAGAGGTACACGAGGGAATTTTCAGAAACCATTCGGGGTCAAGATCGATAGTGCATAAGCTAGTGCGAGTAGGGTACTTTTGGCCTACCATGCAGAAGGATGCTGAGACTTATGTCAAGGCCTGCAATAAATGCCAAAGGTTCAGCAATATTACTAGACAACCAACCGAAGAATTGACCCCGATAACGGCTCCATGGCCGTTTGCTCAGTGGGGACTAGACATCATGGGACCATTCCCTATAGGGATATAACAGTTGAAGTTCCTGGTAGTGGGCATTGACTACTTTACAAAATGGGAGGAAGCTGAAGCTTTGGCCAACATTACGGAGAAGAACGTGCAGAGTTTTGTTTGGAGATGTATCATATGCAGGTTTGGCATACCTATAGTCTTAGTCTCAGAGAACAGGAAGCAATTCAACAATGACTCCTTCCAGGACTTTTACTTGCAGTTGGGGATAAGAAACCACTACTCCTCCCCTACCCACCCTCAAGCTAACGGACAGGTCGAAGTCACAAACCGATCCTTGCTCAAGATTATTAAGACTCGGCTCGAGGGGCCAAAGGGTATATGGCTTGAAAAGTTGCCAAGCATACTTTGGGCATACAGGACAATGGTAAGGACGCCCACAGGAAAGATACCATTCCGACTAACATATGGGAGCAAAGTAGTCATTCCAGTCGAAGTCGGACTTACAAGCTATAGGGTGCACAACCATAACGAGAGCAAGAATGACGAGGCCATGCGTCTATAGCTCGATCTAGTAGACGAAGTCAGGGTAGCAACGGAACAAAGGCTCACGCAATACCAGGATCGCATGGCCAAGCACTACAATTCCTGGATTCGACATAGAGACTTCCAGGTTAGAGACCTCGTTCTAAGGAAAGTCATGGGTGCTGCACGAGACCTAACCCAAGGGAAACTCGGACCAAATTGGGAAGGACGTTACCGAATCACGGCATGGCAGAGGAAGGGCACCTACCACCTGGAGACGTTAGACGGACGGAAGCTGCCACATCCTTGGAACATCGAGCACTTACAGAAGTACTACCAGTAGAAGTAACAACATGGAGAACAACATCCATTTTTATTTACAGTTCATCGTAGTGAATTTTAGTTATACTCCTCAAATTTATTATTTACTTTAGTTTTTGCTACAATAAGCCCAAAGGGTAGGTTTTTAAGAACTACTTTTTTCTATGAATGCATGGCAATAAGAGTAGTTTATTCAAAACAGCTGGAGTTTTTATTTACAAGTTTATAATTCACAAAAAGTGGACGACCTTAAGTCCATAAAAAGTGAAAAAATTCTAAGTCCCTAAAGTGGACGACCTTAAGACTGCAAAAGTGGGCGACGTTAAGTCCATAAGGCAGACGGACCCAAAAAGTGGACGACCTCAAGACTGCAAAAGTGGGTGACGTTAAGTCCATAAGGCAGACGAACCCATCCTAAGGGGATGGAGCATGGTTGTAGCCCTTTGACTGGGCCAAAAAAAACCAAGTTGAAATACGGACAAATCCATAAGAAGCAAATGACTTCATTGTCCAAAACTACAAATTATCCCAAAGGGATGAAAAGTTTCAGCCATCAAAGCTGACAGGCTCATCAAAGGGATGAGATTATAAAAAGGATGAGTTAATCAAATCCATAACATGGATAGAGCCATGAAACCAACGATCTTATAAAAATGACGAGTTTGTCAAGTAGACGAAGCTGTAAAGATGACGGGCTCATAAAAAAGATGAGATTATGAAAAGGATAAGTTCAAAGTCCAACGATGCCATAAAGCTGACGGGCTTAAAATGAATGGCAAGCTCATCAAATTTCATAAAATAAACGAGATCGCAAGGTTAGCAAAATAACCAATGTCCAGAGGCAAAACTTATGAAAGCAACGGGTTTGCCAAGCTCAAGGGATAAGGTAGATAAAGTAAAAAACTACATGAGCGGATAGTCCCTACGATGGACAATCCTATGTGTTGATGGACTCATTGTACCCTTAAAACAAACAAGTACACCATTAGTCCATGAAGTGGACGAGGTTGTCAAAACAGACGGGACTATAGGCTGACGAACTTATTCAAGGTTGCCAAACACACAATATATAAAAAACAGAAAATGGTAAAATTAACGTGCCTTACAATAGGATGAACTATTTACAAATAAAAACCCAAAAATAAAGGGCTATTTAAATATTGTTTACAAAATAAATAGAAAACAAAATAAAATCAGGTAGCAGGAGCATCCGCAGGGTTCCCGTCGTCTTTCTTCTGAGGAGGAGGACTATCAACATTTATAAACACGACTGGAGGGAGATTAGCGGCAGGCTGGGCCAAAACGACGGTGCCATCATCCGTGAGGGGAAGATTGGCTTCAGGAGAGCCGTCACCTTCACCAACAACGACGTCATTAGCTGGCGTCATTGGCTCCGGATCATCCATTGTAATTCTAGACAGGTCCAACTCTGGGAAAGCTGACTCGACTTGTTTGAGACAATCTTCGAACCCAGTGCCATAAAAATTGGCACAAGAGTCAACGAAGGACTGCGACGTTTTAAATTTTTGGACAGTGTTTGTCCCAGTCGTCTCCACTTATTGGTGCAAAGCCGTCACCTCTTCCTGAAGTTTTTCTTTTTGACACTCCACCTCCTCCAGCTTCTCCTTCTTCGTCTTTAACTCACAGTTCAAATCTCGAAGGCCTTCCTTATACTGAGCCTGCACATCCCTCAAATTAGTGTTATGCTTCCTAACTCGAGTAAGGACGTCCTCCTTGGCAATACATCGATCTTGAAGTGCTTTAACACGCACTAAAGCCTGAAAAGATTGTAGTCGTTAGTAAAAATGAATCAGAGGCAAACGAAACAAACTTAACCAAAGGAAAAGAAAAACATACCCTACTAAGGTCAAAAAAAGCTGACGCCCCTAAGTCCTCCGTCCCTAATTGATCGCAATTCCCTATGTCTGTCGGCTTTATAGAGGACTCCACTTCCTCGACGGCATAGTCCTTATGAGTCAAAAGGCAACGGGGTCCCTCAATGATGGGACCAGTGGAAGTCATCACTCCCTTACCCACACCATGTTTTGGCTTGAGCTTCTTAGGGGGCACATCCACTGAAGTGACGGTAACCTTTATGGAAGGACGATTGTCCTTCCTGTTAGGTTTCCTTTTTGTGACCTTAGCAACGGTCTTGGGGGTTGACGAGGATAACCCTTCCTTCTCCTTCGCTTCCCTCTCCTCTTTTTTACGGGCCGCAACAGCCTTCACCCTCTGCTTAAAAGCCTCCATCTCTGCACGAAGTAATGAACATGTATTAGCAAAGTAGACAGAATCATTAAACTGACGAAATAAATAAAGAATGTACCCACGTCGACGAGAAAATTTGTCCAACCTACGAGCCTTAGCCATTGGCTCTGGACTGCCACAATATAAATGAAGAGTGTCAAGGTGATCAAGTCCCTACACTTTCGTTGCTTAAGTGGGATTTCAAGAACCCAACGGATGAACGCCTCCTACTCGCCAGTTATATGTGGACGGGTGTAGGCTGGAAAAGAAATAAAAAGTGACGACATTAAAACACAAATGAAGCAACAAAAAAAAAAAAAAACTAAAAGCTGACAGGGTTAAAAAATAAAAAACTGCTGGTGCCAAACCTGAGTCCCTAACTATTCCCCATGTGTTATCAAAACCACGTGGCATGGTATCCCACTCTTCTGGATGGCATACCCAGTGCAACCCTTCAATAAAAAAGTATCTACTTTTCCAACTTCTGTTGGAATCTGGCATGTCAGATACAAGTCTTAAATCCTTCTCCCTGACGGAAAAATGATAAGTTCCTTTAGATGAAGCAATATGATGGGGTCTATAACAGTAAAAGAACTTGTCAAGGGAAAGCTGATGGTTCCCACCACTCAGATGACCCCATAAAATCTCCACTTCGATGAAAGTCCTCCAAGCATTAGGGGCAATTTGGCTGACGGATAGTCCTATGAAGTCAACAAGCTGACGGTGCAAAGCCGTTAATGGGAGCCTTAATCCGGCAGCAAGGACGGCGTCATACATACCAACGTCTGCAGTTAATCCAGTATAGCATTTTTCCTTTTTCCTAGGAAGACGAATTGAGATATGGTCTAGGATCTGATAACGGGTGCATAAATTTGTTAAGTTCTAAGGTCTTAGGATTTTATGTATTTAGAATTCTAATTTGTAATGTTGGTAAACCATGATCAAAACAATGTATTTAGTTTTGTTTAGGCTTGCTCAAAGTTGGTTTATTATTGTAAAGTTGGAATCGAGTGGCTGCAGAAGTACTTGGGACTTTCAGCCTGGCTCGATCGATCGAAGAATAGACTCGATCGATCGAAAATCGCATAGGTTGATTTTTCTGCAGAATTTCCAACTTAGCCCTACTTCATTAAACGTTTAGGGTTTTATGTTTTTACCCTAGGTATATAAACTAAACCCTAGCCACGTTTTTAAAGGTTGCTCCAATTGTATTGTTGCTCATACATTGCTATTTGTGTAAATCTCTTGTGAGATCTAGAGGAGCTTTCCTTTACACAAAGCTTAGGGTTTTCAAGTTGGAGATAGTATCAACATCTTGATAATCAACTTGGTTGCTACCATTGAAGCTTAAAGAATATCAAGCGGGGGTGCTTGTAGCTGATTGAAGAATCCAAGAAAGAAGGAGTCCGTGGATTCGGAGCTTGCACGTGGTCGTGTCAGTAAGTTCTACTGGTGGGTAGCATTAGGAAGTCAAGTGGGGAGCTTGTAGTCCTTCTGTATGAACTTCGATTCTTTCGCATAGTGGATTCAGGTTTACCTTGAGGATAGCTAGGTCAAATCCTCCCCAAGTTTTTACCGTGTGGTTTCTTGGGTCATCATATCTTGTGTTCATTTATTTTCCGCTGCTTTATATCTTGATATGATTGTTTGATTGCTTTAACCTAGAATTGCATAATTTGACTAAGTAACAACTTGGCTAATTAATCTAGGCTAACCAATCTGGTTGTGTTTTAAGGGGTCTAAAACCGTTCAAAATCCTTGAAAATCCTTTCACCCATTTTTGGTAAAAATTTGTTGAAGGCCCAATCCTTAGGAAGGATGAAGGGACGGTTACCTCTGAGACTTGCTGAAGCCTCTTCATAGGATTCCATGTCACCTTCATCCTCATCCTCTTCTCCGTCACCTTCCTTTTCCCCTTCATCCTCATCTATCACTTCCTCCTCAACTCCCTCAACATAATCTTCTAGGTCATTGTCAGGAGATCGGGCTGACGTTTCCCTTTTAGACAATCCGGAAAAATCGATAGACTCCTGACCTGAACCAAAAACCTTGTCGTAGCCCGTTCCTTTGTGGACTGACGACTGTTCACTCAACGTGTCACTTGACATCTAACTACCAACAAGTGACGGATCAATTCTAAGTTCCTAAATTGACGTCCTCACTAGGAACTTGTTCAATTAATGCAAAAATGTAAAGAAGGGAGGAGAAAGAACTTATAGGTGAAGGAGCCTTTGGGGAGTGGACGGCCTTAAAAGTGACGGCATTAGTAGTTCGACAAGCCAACAAGCTGACGAAAGCAAAAGCGATGAGCTCTCTCTCAATGATCAGCAAGGTTGAAATAGAGGAATAAGAAGAAGGATGTAGGTTATATATAGGAGGAAAATGAGCAGAATACGAAGTGATGCCCTCGTTCAGAAGCGGAGCCAACGAGAACGAACCACGTGTTTGAGCATTAAATGAATGGCGGCTCGAGGAAAATACCCATAAATGATTTTCCCGCTCCCCAGGACCAAAAGATAGTTAACCAGTGAAAAACTTAACTCCATAATAAGTCAGTTTAAAACAACGGGGATATGGAGTAGGGGGTACCTGATAAGGGAGAAAATGGTGCTTACTTGTGTTAGGGCGTAAGCTGATAGAATAGCTAAAATCGACGGGCAAGCTGACGGTTATAGTTACAGCTATTGGCTTCCATTAGTGAATTGGCAAACCGAGATTTGATTAGTGTGCAGAAGGGAGTCTGCAAAACACACCTGAAGGCTGACACCACCAATAAGCTAATGATGATAAGGCTGAAGGGAGTAGGATAAAGTTGACGGCTCTAATGTAAACTTGACTTGGCCTTCACGCCTGAATATACAAGGAAATGTCTTGCATCCCACGCTTGGTGTTAGTCTCCTACAAGGTAAGGATTCCGTAATATACGCTCACAAGGATTCTTATAAGGAAAGGACTTCTAGCCTAAGGAGGAAAGGCTAATTCTCTACTACTATAAAAGTCCCAATACCCTCACAAACCAAGGTATGCATAATTAACCCCTCTCTAGCACTCTAGAGTTGTAAGAAGTTCTAACTTGACATTCAGAGGGTATTTGGCCGGCACCACACTGGAGCTCTCTGTTAGGTCTTCTCTTTTTGTTGTGTAGGTCATATTTCGAGTGTGTGAGTATTGTGTAACTCACTGGTGATATTTTCAACATCATCATTTCTAATAAAGTTTTACTTAAAAAAAAAAAAACACTTATTACACTAGACTTTGATGACTATCTCTAATTGACCCTGGTTACATGTCAAAATTCTCAAAACGATAATTATTTGCAGAGAATCATTATCTTGAAACAATAACAAAGAAAGTTTAACCTGTATGGCACATTCATAGCTTAGAAGTTAGAACCAACAATTGACCACTGCAAAGAGACCTATTACTCAAAAAAGAGAGAAGAGACTCAAGAAGTAACAGCGCTGTTCCATTTATCATTTCCCTAAGGTACATGGATTAATGAATTGAAAGATGATTACAGAAGAGACTAAAGTCTCAAGGGCACTATCACAACTTTCATGGCTGGAGACAATAGTCACAAAGGGTCCTCTATTATCCATGCAAAATGTCTTCATGGATTACGAATATCCATAGTGAGTGATAAGGGTTCTACCTTCATTGGAGTTGTTCAAGCTACAGGTACTGTTCTTGCAATGTCTACTGCCTATCATCCACAAACAGACGGGCAAACTGAAATAATTAATAAGGGAGTGGGGCATTATCCAAGATGCTATGCTGGTGAACATTCCAAGCAATCAGGGATGGAGCTACACTTAGCTATGGGGGCCATGGCCCCGCCAAAATTTTTAAAAAAATTTTTAAGGTATAGTATTTTGCAATTGTTTTAGATACTAGACCTTAAAATGGATAGTTGGCCCCTCCAAAAAATAAGAGCTGGCCCTTGCAAAAAAGTATTGAATAACTAATTAAACATTGGGTTCTAAAAAATAAATGTTAAGAACAATAAACTATCTGCCTTGCAACCAAAAAAAAGAAGAACTTTTTAGTTTTTTCCTCTCTTAATTGGTAAGTTTTAGTCACTACAAAAAAAACGTCCTATGGCTGCGGTTCAAAAACGCGGCTATAGGTCAAAAAAACATGGCCATAGCCCCATTTGGCCTATAGCCGCGGTTTTTTTGGCCGCGTTTCTAAACGTAGCCTAAAATCCGTGACTATAGGCCCCTAGAGGGTATGTGGCCGCGTTTTTAAACGCGGCCTAAGCTTTGGTCCTTAGGCTGCGTTTAAAACGCAGCCATAGGGCCTACCCTTAGGCTGCGTTTTAAGCGCGGCCTAAGGTCCAACCCTTAGGCTGCGTTTTAAACGCAGCCTAAAGACCAACTCTTAGGCTGCGTTTAAAACGCAGCCATAGGGCCTACCCTTAGGCTGCGTTTTAAACGCAGCCAAACACCTCCCTCCCAAAATAAAAAAAATGGAAGGAAAGGATTAGACAATAAATCAAATAAGCAATTACTACATTTCAAATCAATGGATACAGATTCTAAGAAAAAAATTCATGTAGGTTTAGCCTAGGTGCCTAACCAAGCAATTAACTTTATAAAAAATACTAATAATAATTTGAATTATCCAGAAACTATCTGCATGGCAAGAGAATAACCAACACCTGGTCATTTCAATTACATACACACCAAATCTCATGTTTATAGAGAGAGACAGGTGTTTGTAATTTCCATCTCCTTATATAATAATTCAAGTCTTTGGTTTTCATGTAAAACAGTAAAAGTTCTGCAGTACGTGATACCTTCCAGGTAGCAACTTCGCTATTTCAGCCCACTTGTTTCCATACATTTGGTGGGCGTTAATGAGAATCGACTCCTCTTCTTTGGTCCATGCAGTCTTTTTTATATTCGGATTTAAATGGTTGTGCCACCTGAACAAAGAAAGAAAAAATAGTAGTTCACTTAGATTTATTTATATACTCTTTCCATAGTAAAGGGAAATATAAAGGGGTTTCCTTTCAATAGAAAAAAATAAAATAACCATAGGTGATGCCAAAGCTGTTACTGCAAATAAACACATGGGGTTTGCTATTAAATCCTAGTAGTAAATGAATAGATAAAAGCAATCAAAGAGAAAAAGGATAATTGGTACTTATTGACCAGATTGCACTTACCTTTCTCTACATTGCTTGCCTATCTGGCCTGGCAAGGATTTTGATATCTCACACCATTTCCTTTTCCCCTGCTTTGCTACTAGCTCACAAATAAGATCATCTTCCTGGAAATCCCAAATAAAAGTTATCAGAATCAAAGAAAACAAACTTAAATACAGGTCCTTTTGAAAGGAAGAGAACTAATATGAATCTTATTCACACCTCCTTGCTCCAAGGTCCTTTAACGAGATCAGGATTGAGAAATTTCTGCCAACGATGCAGACACTGAACGTCACATCTACCAGGGACACATTCGGCGGCAAAGAATATTGAATAACAGTTCTGAGTGATTAATTCTTTTTTTTTTTTTTTTAATATATTTACAACAACAACAACAACAACAACAATAATAATAATAATAATAATAATAAAGCATGGGAAGGCTATGTTTATCTGTTCCAGAGGTCTTGGTTAAGTATTAATTCAAGCCAAAATATATTATAGTTCTATTCTCATCACCATTATCCAGAGGAAATTTAGAACAACTATCAGAAAGGGATGATACTCACCAATCTTTTTCCAGTTTTTGCCACTGAACTTTTGGACGGCAAAAGCTAATATTTTATCCTGTTAACAACAAAACAAGGGACATTCTCCATATAAACTTTATGCTTCAGCAAATGATAATTCATTTTTATGATAATTAGAATACTAATTTTTATCCAAAATAGAAGTTAAAGGTATATAGACACATGCACTCACACATCTATACAGCAGAAAAAACTACACAATGAAGATAACCAAAAGAATTTTTCAATTAGTGGCATCCCGAGTTTAGAACTCAAAACCAAAATCAAAATGCCATAACCTTCCAATTAATACCAGAAATTGTTGGTGTAAGCACTAGAGAAAACCAATTACCATACAAGTCCCAATCAAAACCAGAACAAGCAGTAACCTTTGCAACACTCTGTACTTCTCCAATGTCAACTTCAATCTCCACCCAATATTCCTCTTATTGGACTCAATTACAAAAAACATTTATGTTTTTTCAAGTAGTTCAATTACATACAACTAATGGACAATATACAAAAAAACTCTATGCAACAAGTATCTAAATTTTTTCAATCACAAGCACTTATACTTTCCTAAATTTTTTTAGATCAAAATTTCTGAAGGCACTTATACAAAGCTGCTAAGATGTTCAATAAGAGGTATCCAGAGAATTAACCCAAGTTTGTGCTTATCTTCTTCTTTCTTTGCTTAGGAGGTTGGTTACTCTCAAAGTAACTGTGATTTTCTTCCTTAATTCCCATTTCTTTCTTCTCCAATTTCTAAACTACCAAGAACTTAACACAAGATGATGCAAGATGATAAAAGAATCTTCTTGCTACTTGGATTCTTTCTTTTCTAAATGTCACCTTAGTTGTCAACATACAAAGATGGTGCTGCATGGGCAGTGCGTGTGGTGTTGATGGGCAGTGCGTGTGGTGCTGATGAGGCATGTGGTGCTGATGGACAGTGCATGTGCTGCTGATGAGGCGTGCGTGTGGTGCTGATGGGCAGTGCGTTTGGTGCTGATGAGGTGTGTGGTGCTGATGGACAGTGCGTGTGGTGCTGATGAGGCGTGCGTGTGAGCCTAAAATACACATAACGCAAGCACCAGTTTTTTTTTTTTTTTTTCATAATGTTAATTTAACTTTTAAAACCCAAAATTACCAGCAACTTATTTATTTAATTTTGTTTTAAGAGTTTTCAATAATAAAAAATAATTGATAATTAAATTTATTTTATTGAGGAACATACGTGTGAAGTGAGAATAGAAAACATGTGAAGCCATGGATGAGTGTAGAGTAGTCAAAAATCTAATTGTGCTTTAATCAATCAAATAGATGAGAAAGCAAGATCACAAGCCCAAGAATCAATCAAATAGATGAGTAAGCAAGAAAAATCGCATGGAATTCATAGATCTAACCAGAAACAGAATTGCAAAACTAAAACAGATATAGAAAATCACTTATCGAAGCCTTGAAATTGAAATTTTCCAATTCTAGCAGACGAAACCAAAAGAAATCGATCTACAAAGAAATAGACTTAGGTTTTTCTGAGAAAGAGATGAGAGCGTTAGAGAGAGAGCAAAGGAGAACAAATACCACTAAGAAAAAAAAAAGGGAATTCAAAGAGGGAGAACAAGTTGCTTTTGTACGTGTAAAATTCAAAAATCTACGAAGTTTAGGAGTGTAGTTTGAACTTTAATCATTAATTTTTCTACTTAAGCTGCTGATAACTGCAATCTAGGGATTTTATTCCCAATTTGTGGCGATTAAATAAATTTTAGTTCTTCTTTTATTAGTTTAGGTCACTTAATAAACAAATCCTAGCAACCCATGCACCCCAATCTCTCAAACAAAACCAAAAATTAAAAAAAGCATTGACTTTTGAAATACCCACTTCCCCAAATGCAAAGATGATGAACTACAAAGCCAAAAACACAGACTCACACAAAATGAAACCAAATATACTGACACATCAGTATGCATTACACAAATGCATGGAAAGGAGATGTCTATGGCACACACGCACGCACACACAGAAAACACATGCAAACACACAAAAAACACACAAACGTCACAGTGATAAACGAAGAGACATACATATATGTAGCTCTGAACCAGTGCTAGCATTTATCGGTCCAAAATGCCCTTCACACCTCCAATTTCTTCTTCAAGAATCTAACCAATACACTTATTTTTGCTATTTTCCATGAAAACATTTTATTTATTTATTTTAACTTTGAAAAGTAAACCAATACTCATGCATAGTATTTATCCCACCAAAGATCACAATAAGCAAAACATTATGACCAAATCAGGGATCTCAGATGAGCTGAAACTTGTTCCAAAACAAATAAGCTTTGGTCAAAAATAGATTGTTAAAAGGCCTAAGTTCTGGAAACATTAAAAAAAAATTGCTGGAGCTACACAAATCTTCAGAGGCTACTAAATAAAGTTTCGTAGAGAAGATAGAGGCCAATCTCTTGAGCACAAAGTTAAGTTCCATTTGTCTTAGAAAAAATAATTTCTAGAAGGAAAAAAAAAAAAAAAACCAAACTTTTCTAGATCTCAGATTATTTCGACCAATAGGAAGAAATCACTTATCCCACATTAATGTTTGCAATTTCATAAGATTGAGAATAAAAAATCACAGGAAAGAATCAAAATTCATCAAACTAACACACTAATAAATACGGGTTCAAAAAATTTTCTGTCCTTTGAAGTCTTCAATCATTTCTATCAAAACAAAACCAAACATATCTCAACAAAACTCGATAATCTAATTGATTTTTAGTTCTCAACAGAATAAATGGAGTGTTAAGTGTGGGCTGAAAACCCATTCAGTCAGTAAAGATACAAAATTGAGCCATCCCAATCTTGCTACCAAATTTCAACAGGAAGTAACCAAATCTCTCTCAACTTAATTTAAACCCAAACACTCATCTATTTGATCCCCAAATTCAACAATCTCTCAATCATTCTGCTACTAAACATTTCAAAAACCCTACAACCCTCATTAAGAAATACAAAATCAATTCGAAATCACAACAATGAATCAAAAGTCATCAGCCAAAACCCTAGAATTCGAAATCACATCAACCAATATTTATTAAAAATACAAACTATAATTACGAAACCCTAAAATAGAAAAGAGAGACTGACAACTTGAGGACCAAGGCCATCGTCGGACTTGAGGGAGTCGAAGTTGGAGTCGGCGAGTCTCGAAGGCCGGTCGGCCTATTCGGGGTGGTGGTCGTCACGAAACCCACGCCCTTTGGTCTTCCTAGCTGCCCAAAATCTCCCGCTTTATTTGTTTGCAATGTTAGTGGTGAAATAGGAAATTTAACAAGTGATCGGAGAGAGACAGATGTGCGATGTGTGATGGGAGAGGGCTTGAGATTGGAGAGATGGAGGCTGATGTGCGATCGGGCTTGAGAGATGGAGGCTAGGGTTGTGCGATGGGAGAGGGCTTGAGATTGGAGAGATGGAGGCTGATGTGAGATCGGGCTTGAGAGATGGAGGCTAGGGTTGAAAAGGTTTTTAGTATTTATAGAATTCCTGAAGCCGCGTTTTTAAACTGCGGCTTTAGGGGCCAGATCAGGCCGCGTTTAATAAACGAGGCCAAATCCTAACACTGAAGCCGCGTTTTATACACGCGGCTACAGGCAAAACTTAAAGTTGCGTGTATAAAACGCGGCTTCAGGAAAGCTGGACCTGCATTTTCTAAACACGGCCTTACTTAAGATTAAAAAAAAAAAAAAAAATGCAGGTCCTATAGCCGCGTTTTTAAACGAGGCCATAGCTGACGTGGCTTGGGCTGCGTTTTAAACGCGGCTTTAGACCCACTTCTATGGCCCCGTTTATAAAACGGGGCTAGAGTTTGTCTGGGGCCGCGTTTTTATAAACACGGCCCAAAAAAACGCGGCCTAATGGGCCCGCGTTTTGTAGTGAGTTGTTGAGTTCAAATAGTAAGTTTTTAATAAAATAAATTTCCTAGTAGAGTTATTTTATTTTATTTTATTTGGGACTAAGTCTTTCATTGTTGTTAATTTTCAAATTGTTTGTCAATACTTGATTTAGTCACAAATTGTTAAATGAAAAAAACTATGGTGAGGATATATAAGTGGCAATAAATATATAATTTTTATTTCCTTTTCAATTTGGGACCAAGTCTTTTGTTGTTAATGCTATAGTTGTTGAGTTTCCAATTGTTTGTCTGTGCTTGATTTAGACTAAAAATGCTAAATGAAAAAAATAGAGGATATTTAATGCTGGGGGGGGGGGGTTTGATAATACTCCAGAAATAAAAGATTTAAAAAATTATAATTACATAATAATAGAACGTTTTGTACATATTGGTGGCAAAGTAGACAATTTGTGTATATGCATTAAAGTTTACGTAAAATGTATGTATGTATCAATATATGCAGTTGTGTAAGTGAATATATTTATGAATATATAACTCGACCCCCCCAAACCAAAATTCTTGGCTCCGCCCCTACAAGCAACAGTGAACAATAAACATGGCTGCCTTTTATAGAGTTTTGGTACAAAACCAACTTCTACGCTTCAAGTAAGACCAGTCCCTTTGAAGCTAAATATGGATATCCTCCACCTAAGTTGATACAATATGTTCCTTTCAATTCAAACTTCAAAGCTTGAGGTTGTAGATGCTCACTTGAGAACCAGGGAGGCTATTCTCAGGCATAATATTATAGCAGCATGGAGAGTGTGTTGCTGTTGATTGGGTGTTCCTTAGATTAGTGCCTTATAAGCAAAAATCACTAGCAACTAGAAGAAGTGGCTTATAATCTGCTCTTGCCATTTCACTCCAAAACTTATCCAGTATCTGTTGGACTTTGTGGACCTCGTTGTGTTTAATCTAGATAATATTGTTATGATTTTTAATGAGAGATTTTCTGAGGCTTAGTCCATGGAGCGAAGGCTTGGGCCCATTTTGTAGCCCATTGTGAATCCTATGCATAGGATATAAAAACTGTTGTTTTAGAGATTAGGGTTTTATGTTGTTTTTTGAGAGAGAAAACCATCTTGTGTGTGATTATTTTCCTCTAGCCTATGTTTTTCTCTGTTTTTGTATCTCATAGATCTGGGAATTTCGTGTATATTCCAATCAGTATCTTCCTTAAAAACTAAGCTAGGTAGTCATGTTGTTCCCCTACCTACTGCTTCGGAAAGGGATGATGAAATTTGGCCCAAGCCTAAAACTGTTTTGCAAAGGAGAATGAACAAGTGCATGATTTACTACTTAATAAGTACCTAGTTGGTTGGTAAGCTGTTAACTGATAGCCTATGCACAAAATGTGATCCCCGCAGATGCAGAATTAATCAGCATATAACTGACCAATACATATAGAGATTTTTTCAAAGGGAACTGTTATTTTTAGGCATCCTTTGTGATCCTGAAAATTATTTTTATAATAATAAAGAAGTCCAAAATGTCATAACAAAGAGTAGAAGACCAAACAAGTTGGAAGTTCCTGAAATTTGATCAATGTGGTAGACAAGGCAGCAAAAACACTGTTTCAGATATAATAATGGATTGTAATCTTATTAATGTTTATATTAATCTCAATAGTTAATTATCTTTCAAGTAATAATGTGTTGCAACACTAAATTAAATTTATGTTCTAGGTCCCAATAGGATACTGCATCCTTGTACATATTAAGGATATGGCACAATATAGTTTAAAAGGAAAGGCAATGCTATCAGGAATTCAAGATTTCTTATATATTAAGTCAAATAATGCGAGTCACAGCTGGTGTTAAGGAGCTGCAATTAAACATGTAAAAAATGTTTATAAATTAATATCAGGTGAAAGATGGACAAAGAAAAAGAGTAGTCATTAATGCTTAACCAAAGATCAGTAATATAAAAAGGCACACAGCCATTCCAGTGTTTTGATCACGAGTTGAGGAAAGTGCATGGTTAATATAATATTAATAACAATAAGAAGTCTATTGTAAGTTTGTAATCATACTAAATTACTAATAATTTTTGCCCCAAAAAAAAAAAAAATATCAGGAGTGAAAGATGAAAATTGCTTGCCAATATAATGAGAGTCTGAGTTAGACACTGGCTGAGAGAATCGGAGAGTTCCTTTATTTATAATGTGTAGTATTTTACTATTTTTGGATGGTAGGAATTTAGAGAACGGGTTGTGCCTTCAGATTGGACTACAGATATTTTTGAGTGACAAAGTTTTTTTAGAAAGTTTCAACTTATGATGTCCGTTCCTGATGATAGCTATTTTATCATCAGATCAAGACACCAATCAATTTTTGGTGCAAGCAAGGATTGAACCCTAGATCTCTTATTCAACTATCAGAAACTTTACCATTTGAGTTAACTTGAACCCACTTTAAGTGACAAAGTTTTTTTTTTTTTTTTTTTTTTAAAAAAAGAATCCAAGCAATCAAACTGGGAATTTATTAGAAAAAGAAAACAACGTTCAAGGTACATCAAAACCAACTAGTTGGGCAATATCAACAGGAAGGCCATCCAACCATTCCTGAGGCCCCACCGAACATTTGGCCTTCTTAGCTAATGCATCGGCAACCACATTACGAGACTGATGAACATGGACAAAAAGAAAAGACTGGAAAACAGAAACTAAGTTGTGAATGTTGTCCACCATGTCTCTATATGAGTTCAACACCGGACTTTCTTGAGAGATAGCGTTGATCATTGAAGCTGAATCCCCTTCGAAGATAACATTTCGAAGATACTATTCAGCAGCAAACATCACAGCACGGCGACAGGCAAGCGCTTCCAGGTCAGCAACTGTCGAGGCTAGAGCTATTGGCATAGACAGAGCAACAGTAACTTCACCACGCCAATCACAAATGACAACCCCGATTCCTGCCAAATTAAGAGGCTTGAACACAGCTGCATCGAAATTGATTTTGAAGTAGCCTTGCTCTGGAGGTCTCCATTGGTGATGGATTATAGGCAAACGCACGGGCTGAGTTTCTTCTTCCTGACAGCTTGAAATTCTTGCAGATAATTACTTGCCAGTGAACTAATATTGGCAATGGGTTGCACTTGGCACCCAAAGTGTAGGGCATTTCTTCGGTTCCATAAACATCAAGCCGAAATAGCAAAGATCTCCTTCCTAAAGTCCTCTGTCACCTACAAAAAACAATCCACTAAATCGCGAAAGGTTAGAGGGGGGGTTTAAAGCATGTTGGGACCAACTGTGGCAGCTCCACACGCCTTCTACCACTCTGCAATTCCACAAAGCATGAAGGACATCCTCAGGGCCTTTGTTACACTGCTCACACAACTCCGAGGTGATGATTTCCCGCAGAACTAAATTGCACTTTGTGGGGAGAGCATTGTGACAAGCCCTTCAAACAAAGTGTTTTATTTTGTGGGGAACCCGCAGCTCCCAGATTGCCTTCCAAAAATGATTTTGAGGCTCTTGGTTAGAACTACTTGGTGTGGAGCTTGCAGATAGCAGCTTGTAGGCATTGCATGTAGTGTAAACACCTGAAGGAGTATATACCCAAATCACCATATCCTCAGTGTTTCGAATACTCAGAGGGATTCCCCTAATTATAGACGCCTCACCAGGCAGAAACATCTCATTAATCACCTCAGACTTCCAACCTCTCAGATCAGCATCAATGAGGGAGCTAACTCTTGTCTCAGGCAAGACAGATGGCAGGGGGAATATGATGGAATTGCTAGCTCTTCTAGGCAGCAATTTATCTTCTTTCATACGCACTGATTGGCCATTCCCAATTCTCCAAACCATACCTTTTCGAATAACATCTCTAGCATTAAGAATGCTTTTCGAAGCATAGGACCCAAAAATGGAATCCTTTGCTTCCAAGATGGAACAGTTAGGGAAAAATCTATCTTTAAACACACGAAAGCATAGCGAATCTGGATTATTTATCATCCTTCAAACCTATTTAGCCAAAAGTGCATCATTGAACTTCTCAATTTCTTTGAATCCCATGCCACCCACCTCCTTCGCTTCACAAAGTTTTTCCCAACATACCCAATGCACCTTCCTCGAATCACCGCTATAACCCCACCAAAATTTCCAGAAAAGGCTTTCTAACTCCCTAACCAAACCCTTGGGAAGTTTGAAACAACTCATGGTGTAGGTTGGGATAGCTTGAATAACGGACTTGATGAGAATTTCCCTACCCACTTAGGACAATAATTTCCCTTTCCACCCCCGTAATTTCTTCCATACCCTCTCTTTAAGGAACACAAAACTTTGTTTTTTGCTTAGCCCACTAAAGCTGGTAACCCCAAATACTTTTCATACTGGCGGATTGCTGGGATACCTAGGAGATGCTGAATCCTAGCTTGTAATGGCAAAGGGGTATTTGAACTTAAGAAAATATTCATTTTCTCTCTGTTTATCTTTTGACCAGACCTTCTCTCATATACCTCCAAGATCTCCAAAATCTTATTACATTCAGCCTCTATTGCTCTGCAGAACAACACACTATCATCTGTGAAGAATAAATGGGAAACTTTAGGTACGTTCCTACAAAAAACCACCCCCTGAATATGCCCATCCACTTCAGCTTGGTGAATCAAGCTCTGCAACCCCATGGCACAAAAAAGGAACTGGTATGGAGACAAAGGATCCCCCTAGCAAATCCCCCTTGTGGGTTTAATGTTACCCACAGGCTGCCCATTGAGGAGAACTGAATAAGATACAGATTGCACACAAGCCATGATAATTCTGATCATCCTTTCCTGAATACCCAAATGGTGCATTAACCTCTCCAAAAAAACCCATTCCACCTGGTCATACGCTTTGCTCATATCCAACTTGAGAACCATGTAACCTAATTTCCCTTTGTCTTCCTTTTTAGAAAGTGAAGGGTTTCAAAAGCCACCAATATATTATCAGTGATTAACTGCCCTAATAGGAAGGCACTTTGGGAATCAGGAATCAGATTAGCCTACAACTAATCGGTTAGCCACCACTTTAGCAGTTAATTTATAAATAACATTGCACAAACTTATGGGCCTAAAATCCGAGACTTTCTTAAGATTTTTAACTTTGGGAATCAATGAAATAAAAGTGGTATTAAGGGATTCCGGGACAATACCTGAATTCAAAGCTTGGAGGACAACTGCAGTTACATCCTTACCCAAAATATGCCAAAAGGATTTGTAAAAAATGGGTGACATACCATCAGGGCCAGGGGTAGTGTTTGGTGCCATTTGGTTGAGTGCTTGCTTCACCTCATAAGCTTGAAATTCACCCACACACTCGAATCTTGCTCAACATCCACAAGGCACTGAATTCCATTTAGAATGCTATCAAATCTAGATGGATTTGAACTGGAGAAGATATTCTTAAAATACAAATCCACCACTCCTCCCATCTCAGCTTCATCCTCAACCTACACCCCATTATGATCTTCCAAACCCAAGATCAAATTCCTCATATTTCTTTGATTAGCTCTACAATGAAAGTAAGTGGTATTTCTATCACCTTCTTTAAGCCAAGAATTTCGAGCCCTTTGTTTCCACATACATTCTTCCCTAGCTTGGAGGCCGCCAATTTCCTTTCTAAGCAATTGAATACAGCCTAGGTTAGTTTTGTAACAACCCTCTTCTTCGGCATCCTTCAATTTAGCCAACTTCCTTTTGAGAGAAGATTGAACATGGCCAAATGTGTGCCGATTCCGAACCTTGAGATTTTCTTGGCAAACCATTATTTTTCTTGTAAACCCCCAAACCGAACCAGGTTGGTGCATTAAATCCCAAGAATCCTGAATTACCTCATCACTAGAATTATCCTTCAACCACATAGCTTTGAATTAGAATGGCCTACCCTTTCTGTAAGACCTTTTATACTCAAAGTTTGAACAAAGCAACAAAGGTTTATGGTCAGAGTGGAAGCATCCAAGTGATGAATTCGAGAGGTGGGGAACATCAAAGTTCACTCAACCGATGCCACCCTTCTGTCTAGACGAATCCATACATTTTGACCACCCGGCCTCCTATTACACAATGTAAACAGATACCCAGAAAACCCCAAACCCCTCAGTCTACAATAGTCAAGAGCATCCCTGAATCCTTGCATCTGTCTTTCCGGTCTATTTAACCATCTCTGTTTCTCCTCAGCTAACAAAATCTCATTAAAATACCCCATGCAAATCCAAGGTAGATTGAACCAGTGGCTTAGTTGTCTCAACAATGACCAGGAGATTTCTCGACTAGCGGTATCAGGGTCTCTGCAGAAACCTGTGAATTGCCAATTGTCATTCGCTCCAAGGTCAACAATAGCATCAATATGGCGGGTTGAAAAAGTCTGAACATACACATTCATGTCCGCTAGCCAATATAAAGCCAACCCTCCCCTTGTGTTGTTTTGAGGAACCACAAACAAATTATTAAACTGAATCTTACGACCAATTCATTCTAAAACCACTTTTTCCACCTTAGTTTCCTTCAGAAAAACCAACTTGGGATCTTTGTTGCGTACCAACGCAACCAACTCGTCTTCTGTTTGTGGGTTCCCAAGCCCACGACAGTTTTAGCTAAGGTAACTCATAATGCCCGGTGGCGCTGGGACCCAGTTGCCACCTCACAATTTTCTTTATTCAAATTGCTACTACCACTCAAACATTGTCTTTTGCCAGCACTCCTTTCAAAGTCATCCAACATAGACCTCCTGTCCACAATCATTGGCAAAGGTGACACCATAAGCTGACCCACCTCCCTAGCAAGTTTCTTCCATTTTCTCGTGGACTCTACGGAAGAAGAGTTTGATAATTGGTTAGAACAATCTTGCAAGGGCTGAACATTCACCTTTCTTAAACCACTACCAGTATCCATGGACTGCTTCAAGCACTCACCAATTGTCTCACCCACACACCCCTCCGAATTGTCCTTTAATGATAAGCCTACCACTACCTCTTCCAATCTATGAACCTACTTCTTTGCATGCAAACTGTGGTGTTGCTCTTGAGAATGAAGCTTATATTCCTCCACAGGTTTATCGTTTACCCCATTGCCCCCATTTGGCTTTGAAACTTCCACATAATCCATTGCCATATTTGCCTTCGCTTGTGTAGATGAGTATGCATCCTTGCTGTTACTATTGCTTGGGTTGCTTGAAGTACCCTTGTAATTATCTTTTTTCCTCCACCATGGCACTTGGCTGCGAGAATTGCCGGACACTACCAACACAGTTTTGTGAGTGACTCTCAATGGTTCCGCTTGAAGCCACTCACCATACTATTGATCATCCTTCCTTAATGACCCTTTGCCCTAAAGCCAAACTTCATAATCCCTTTCCCTATGAGTAACTCTTCCACACCAATAACAGAAATTAGGCAGCCTTTCATACTTGAGACCAGCCCAGCCCAATTGTTTCCCTTCTGTACGTAGTTTAGAGCACCTTAAAAGGGTTCTGGATATATCAATATTGATTCTTACTCTCAAGAATTCACTACCAGCCCCATCATCCTCCGGATCAGCGACTTGGAGAACCCTTCTAATAGTCTTCCCAATCATCTCCCTTACTTTAGTCTTCAAGCTCCTCTCCTGGATATTATGCATTTGAACCCAAAAAGTAGCGCAGGAAGCCATGAAAGGCACTGATTCAATCGACGACATGTTCGAATGCCACAAGTTGCTTATCATAAGACCATGGTTTGAACTCCAACACTTGCTCAAGGTCTAGGACGCCCTCAAATTTAAACAACAGTATATCATCTCCAGCATCCCTAATCTTGAGTTCATCGCTTGTTCTCCATAGTGGCTTAAACGTATGAGCTACTGCCTCCACATTTAGGACCCTCTTCATGTGAAAATGACCTGCTAAATAATGGACAACCTCTTCCTCCTCTTTCGGAACCTTAGCACCCCCCTTTTCCTCCTCCGTAAGAGAAAACCGCGCCCACATATCCTCCAAGGATGCCATGGGAAATACGAAACAAAGAAGCCAACGTAAAACATAGCTTTGACAGAACCACTACCCCATCGTACCCTCCGTCCTATCAACCCAAGAGAGGTAGAAAGGAACAGATACCTAAACTAGGCTAGGGACACAGTTCTACAGGCAACCAAGGAAAAGAAACCCTAACCCTAGCGCACCAGGTGACAAAGTTAAATGATGGTTTAAGGTGTGGATTTTAAATAAGTGATTTTTTTTATAGGACAAGACTTAGGTACAATACTTAGGTGCTGTTCCTTAGGTTTTCTTTTTAAAATTCTGCCATGTGAATTTTTTCTCATGGGATGAAAGTGTATTTTTTAGTTAAGTAGTCACATAGCTGAATCTTAAAAGGAGAAACTAGGGAACAACACCTAAACATTGTATCTAAGTCTTGCTCTTTTTTATATAATTTTTTTGGGGTTTTACACTCATACTTATACTTTTACTTGGGTAATAAAGGTTCAAAATTTTGACAAAAGTAGTGATTATTTTGTAACTAGTTTTGCTACTAATGCTAAGTGAGAAAAAAGAATTTTTGTACTTGTTAATAATTTGGCATTACTCGCAAGATTCTTGAATATTACCAAGTTGAATTGAATACACATACGCACACACATATATATATATACACACACACACTGCAATTATCAAGTAGCCAAGCAATTGCTAACAGTGACTTATGGAAGGCATTTCAAATTGTGACATTGTGAGCTTGGGAGTTTAAATATACTCCACAAAGGATTAAAAGGGTAGGATTATTATTATTAAAGTAAACAGATCGAGAGACCTAATTCATTGTGACGATCTTACCTAGACATTGTCATAGATTTATCCACTAAAAAACCAATACTTGATGGGCCTAAATAGGTGCATATGTTCCTCTAAGTGAATTAAGATGTATGTTATAAACTATAACTTCAACCCCACCCAAGACATTAGCGATTTCAGGCAATGGTAGTGTCACGCCATTATCCTTAAAATATTCGAACATAACACTTATCACATACCAAGAACCCTAAAACTACCGGACAACGACCCTTGAGTGGTAAAAGAGTAGCATTTTAGAAGGAACTCTTACTCATAAAGGGTCTGAAAAATCCTCCAAAGTACAAATTCCTACAAATAAATAAATAGATAACAATGCTTTCAAACTGTCCAAATGAAGAAGGAAGAAAGTACTACAAATAAATAAGGAGGGCATAATATTTTTTGTGGAAGGCATTTGTTGTGCTTGTGATTGGTGTATAATAAAAATGGTATTAATGGTAGACCCAACCCATGTTAACAGTTGTGTTAGTAAATTTCACAGCAATTTCACAACACCCTTCATTTTACCTACAACCTCACATCTATCCCACAAAACCTACAATTTAAACCCTTTTTTTTAAAAAAAAAACCCATGTGTAAGGTGATTATTTATTTATGGCGAAAAGCACATTTTAGTCCCTACATTTTTAGGCGATTTCTATTTTAGTCCCTAAATTTTATTTTTACCGCTTTTAGTCCCTATCCTGAAAAACGGTTCCGTTTTGGTCCTTGCCGTTACATCAGAAACGGATATTGCTGACGTGACAAACGGCAATAATAAATAATATTTGTTTAATGTCCACGTGGCCTAATTAATAATAAAAAAATATTTTTTGACATTAAAAAATGCCACGTCAGCATATAAATTAAAAAAAAATAATTTATTAATTTTAACTAAATAAAAAAAAATTAAAAACAGAATAAAAAATTAAAATTTTATGAATTGAGATCTAAAGTGTGTCTTGAACAAGAACAACAAGAACACAAACTTAAACCCAATTACATAAACCCAGAAATTTAAAAAAAAAAAAAAAAAAACCAAAGAACAAAGAAAGAAAAAACACCCTATCTTTCTTACTCTGCAAAACCTCTTTCCCTTTCGTCTCCGGCGGGTTCTTCCTCTTCAGCCACGGCTCGATGCTCTTGTACTGGTTGTAGAAGTTCGTCATATCCACCACCAAGTCCTTGATCACGAACATGTGCGGCAGCGGCGTGATCATCGAGGCCGACGATTCGAACTCGATCTTCGTGAGGCACACGAGCCCGTTGCAGCCGTCGATGTTCATGGCGCAGGACCCGCAGATCCCTCATGGCGCGATCGCCGGAACGTGAGCGTGGGGTCCACCTCGTTCTTGATCTTGATTAGGGCGTCGAGGACCATGGGGCCGCAGTCCTTGAGGTCGATCTGGTAGTCTTGGAGCTCCAGCTTCGTCGGGTTTTCCGGGGTCCAGCGGTAGATCGAGAAGGTTTTGAGCGCCGTGGAGGCGCGTGCCTTTTGTTCGACTTGCAGAGCTTCGGCCTCGCTTGCGTGAGCTCGGGCGCATGTTCATTTTGATCTGGAATTTTGTTCATTTTGATCTTCTTCAAGGTATACTTTGATCTGGCTTTAGTTTTTTTTTTTTTTTTTTTTTTTTTTTTTTTTTTTTTAAATTTCTGGGTTTATGTAATTGGGTTTAAGTTTGTGTTCTTGTTGTTCTTGTTCAAGACATACTTAGATCACAATTCATAAAATTTTTAATTTTTTATTCTGTTTTTAATTTTTTTATTTAGTTAAAATTAATAAATTATTTTTTTTAATTTATATGCTGACGTGGCATTTTTTAATGTCAAAAAATATTTTTTTATTATTAATTAGGCCACGTGGACATTAAACAAATATTATTTATTATTGCCGTTTGTCACGTCAGCAATATCCGTTTCTGATGTAACGGCAAGGACCAAAACGGAACCGTTTTTCAGGATAGGGACTAAAAGCGGTAAAAATAAAATTTAGGGACTAAAATAGAAATCGCCTAAAAATGTAGGGACTAAAATGTGCTTTTCGCCTTTATTTATTTATTTGGAGATTGGATGCAAAGGGAAGAATTTAGATAAGAGATACAATCTTTATTTTTATTTTATTTTGGATAAGAAGAGATACAATCACTGCTTGTGATCAATAATCACCTAGAGTTGTTTAAATTTCACAATATCTTATTTGAAACTCATTTTCATGATTTAAAAAACTGAACTGTTAAAAGAACTGAAAAAAAAAAGAAAAAAAAAAAGGAAAAGGAATATTCTAAGCAAGAACTAAATAGAGATTTAACCCTTAAAAGTTTTAAAATATCAAAAAAAATATATTTATTAACATCCAATTTTTGATTTTGGTGAAAGAAAATCAAAATTGACCCAAATTGAGAGAATAGAATACAGTATTTTTTTCTTTAAAAAACAAAATAAAAATAGATTCTATGAATCCTTGACTGGATTGGACCTCAAGTAAGCCCAAACTCACTCATATTACATATGATCTGGGCTAGGCTCGCCCAAATTTGCAAAATACAAAGAAACCGAAGAGAAAGACAAACCTGCCAAACCAAACCTCAACTCTTCTTCATTGTCATCATTTTTCTATTCGGATTTTCTGGATTTAAGATTTTTACCCTCTGTTTGGTTGCTGAGAAATTTAGGAATTTTACCCTTTGTTTGGTCATTGAAATTTTTATATGTTAAAGATATATTAGCCCATTAGCATAGGCCTAAGCCTAACTCTACTTTGTGTGCAAGCCAAGTTTCCTACTTGTACTAGAAGTCTATTAATCTAGGGTTTAGTATATTATATATACACATGTTATGGTTTATTATAACACAGGATTTGTACTACACTCTAATATATTATTGACATAGCCCTTTAGAATTTCCTCCGTGGATGTAGGCCATTAGGCTGAACCATGTAATCTTCATGTGTTATTGTGTTCTATACTTTATGCTTCCGCTTCCGCATCCATACTAGCATATTCAACATAGTGTATCAATGCTAATATTAAACATTATATATTTTTTCTATACTATTTAGAAAGATGAAATTGAAACAAATTGAACCATGATATTTGAGGTTTAAATTCTCAATTTCTCAAACGAGTTTTGTAGCTAAACAAAATATATTTGTGTTACAATGTTACTACTACATAAAATTTGCAATTCCTGTTGAGATGGTGTCATGCTTCATAGAGTTGATAGCTATGCTTATGCAGGCCATTGTGGGCATTTAAATTGTGATTGATTGTTGATTAGGCAACCTTGTATTTATTATCTGTTAGCAATTTTTCTAAATCTTAGACCATTTAATCATGAGCACTTCTTTTCTTTGTTTTTATTTTTATTATTATTAATACTTTATCCTTCCATTTTTGACAATCAAATTTTTATCCATGTATATAGATTGAAAAAGGAGGAGCTTGCATCATTTGCACAATCTGTTGAAGATGTTTTGCGAGCAAGCTAAGGAGTCTGTAAAATTACAACTTAACGCCATTGCGATTTTTTTTGTGATGCACTTGAAGCATAGAGTTTCTTTATTCAGAAATTAATAGTTGATACTAGGTTAATATTTCTTCTTATTATACTCTATGGTTTTTTCCCCCTTTACTACACAAACACAAAAATATTCCAATATGTTATTTATTTCTGGAGTTGTCCCAAATTTTTTAAAATTTGGGTTGCCAAATATAGGTATATATGATTTAGACTCAACCCTTAAATAACTACCATTTGTTGTGATCAGATTGTATTGAAATTGTGCAACATAAATGTGTATGATCCATACTTGTAAGAGGATTGGCTCTGATCCTTATACACCTACTTAGATAAGGTGGATGTGTTTTTGTAAGGTGCGACTAGGTGCCATCGTCAGAGGCTTATTTGAGACTAATTGTGAGACTTTGTGGTATAACAAAATTTAAAAATAATTATTTTGAAAGCTAACACAAATCTGTCTTTTAGATTTATTGGTTGATGAGCAATTTCTTCAAAATTGGCTGGCATTGATAACCAAGTATTCAATGCAGATGTTGGTCATGTTGGAGTAGGAATTTGTCATGATATATGCTTCTCTAAATTTGCTACATTCCTGTCAAGGTAAGCAAAATACTAAAATTTTGAACAGTTGTAGTGATTAAAAGCAAAAGAGACATGCCTAAGAGCATCCCCATCTGGAATTTCTATCCCATCCTCTTTTACCATCTCAAATACCTACTTTGTCAATTACCATACCATTGTACAATACTCCCAACATTCTAACTTTTATTTTACCATACTACACATTAAAATAATATATACTACCTAATAAAATAATATAATCCAATTACTCTCTCTCACTTCTCCCATCACTTTATCTATCATTTTCTTGCTATCTCTCTATTTCAACCACCCATCACCACCACCACCACCACCAGCAGAAACGAAACCCATAAAATCCACCACCACCTCCACCCACAAAACCACTGCTAAAAAACCCACTAAACATTACAGCCACATCCACGGTGAGAATCAAAACCATAGACAGAATCATACCCGAATCAGCAACCAACAACCACTCACTAGACCCACCAAGGAAACCCACCAGAGGCACCACCATGGCAGCAAACCATCCTGCCACCACCATACACAGCAACCCACAAAAATATCAAAACAAAAATCCACACAACTGAAACTCACCTCTACCACCACAACCAGAGACACCACTACAGCTGCAACACACCCACCACCACCATGCACTAACCCACCTCTACCACCCAAAACCCACCCCATTGGAAACCCCCTCTGCCACCATGAACCCACCCATAGCAAACCCCATCAAAACCCACCCATAACAAACCCCATCAAACCCACATGAAAGACACCACGCCGCTGTCAACCACAGAGAGAGAAAGCAAGCCATGACACCTCCGTTAGCCAGGCCGATCTACAACAAGAAAGAGGATAAATAATGGGAGTGGGTGGTGGCTCGCCGTGGCGTGGTGGCTATGGGTTTTGGGTTTGAAGAGAGAAGAGGGAAGGAAGAGAAAAGAGAAATAACAAGAGAGAGGAGAGAGAAAGAGTTGGAATTGTTTAATAAAAAGTAGGAGAGAGAGAATTAAATAATAGTATTTAATTTTACCATTCAGTTACAGTACCTTCATACATTTACGATGTTACTGTAGCAGTATGACAAAAAAATTTGCATTTTTAAAAGTTCCCACTTCCGGATGTTGAGCTCCTTTGAGCATGAATGCGAAATTTTCCTTACATTTAGCATTTCCCAGGCCCAATGCGAATGCTCTAACATGTCTTCAATCAAAATGTCTGGTTTTTAGGAGTTATCTTGCAACTATACAAAATGTCTGTTTGGAAAAAATTAATTTTGCCAACTTATTTTGCTATTTAGCTTATTTTGCTACTATTCATGGACCCCATTGTACTATTTCAGCTAACTTTTACATTTATTTATTGTACTTTCAGCAAAAAGTTTTCAGTTTCAGCAAAATAAGCGGATCCCAAACAGACCCAAAGTATTTTCACGCTTTCATTTGCTTATCCCACTTGGAAGACCATTTTTTTAGTTGTTATTACATGACATGTGTTTTGTGAAATTTCTTTAGACATGTGATATGTAATATTTAGTCTTGATTCCCACTTTTTCTCATCCAATTATAGATCTGCATCTCTTCTATAGGACTTAAATATCACATTGGATTATTGCTTGTCGCAAGTGTATACTATGTTGGTAAGGTATTGCTTACTTTGCTGAGCTAAGTTCATTTTTTGTAGTTCATGTAATTGTATTTTTTTTTTTTAAACTTTGTTAGTCACAATTCTGCATTGTGTGCTATCCAAACGTTTGAGTTAAATAGAAAATATTAGCTTGGTTTAAGAAACCCAAGAACTAATCAGGGGTGCCCAAGAGCTTCCTTAGTCTCTGTACTATTAGGTGCACCAAGTGATTTCATGTCCATTTATTTCTATTTTTCTAAGGATCACCATTTTCATTCTTTAGATTGTATTATGAACTTTCATTATTGTTTTAATCATTTCCAGGTGTGGATTTTGAGATTAAGTTGCTCACAATTGGTGGGAGAAGATTGAAGCTTACAATTTGGGATACGGGCAATTGCTGAAATTATTTTGAACTATAGTTTCATTTTAATATTTGATTAATGATGCTTTTGGAAGTGATATTTTATGGTAACGTGTAATCTTTCTCTTCCTTCAAGTTAGTCACTTCTTTTGATGCATAAATAGATTGTAGAGCTATTAACAATTGATGAAAGATATGTATATATGATGTTTAGTTAGTTGAACTTTTGGGTTTTAATAGAAACATTTAACCTTTGGATGTTGAAAAATCTAGAAGGTAAAATGTTTTGTAAATTTAAATTTTGCAAAATTGATCAATGGCAATTTGAAGTGTTAAAGAGACAAAAGTATTGACTTTGGCTTGAATTGTACTCAAAAGAAACTCAAGGACAATGTATTAGACAAGTTGTGCGTTTTTAGACCCCTTAAACACAACCAGATTAACTTAGTTAATTAGCTAAGTGATTACTTAGTCAAATTATCAGATCTAGGTTAACACAAATATACAATATCATTGTAAAGTGCGAAAAATAAATAACAAAACAATATGATAACTCAGGAAAACCAAACCGGTAAAAAACCTGAGGAGGATTTAACATAGCTATCCTCAAGGTAAAACAGATCCACTATGAAAGAATTGAAATTTACACAATAGCGACTTAGACTACTAATATCTTATTGCTACCTCGAGTAGGAAACTTACTACCATGACCACGTGACAGCTCTGATTCCACGGACTACTTCTTTCTTGGATTCACAATAACCACAAGTACTCCCACTTGTTTTCTTTAAGCCCTTTATGCAGCAACTGAATCAATCATCAAGCTCTTGACATAATCTTGATTCTTGATAACCCTAAGTATATGTGAAGACAAACACCTCTAGATCTCACAAGAAATTCACATACATAGCATAAACAACAACTCAACAACTGCAAAACGTGGCTAGAGTTTTTCCTTTTATACTTAAGACAAAACATAAAACCCTACACGTTAAATGGGCATGGGCTGAGTTGGAAAATTCTGCAAAAAAAAATCTGCACGAGCTTCGATCGATCAAGCTAGGTAGATTTACATAGCAAATCCTACAGTACACTTGATTTCAACTTTACACATAAACATACTTTGAGCAAGTCTAAAACATGACTAAATGTTTTGATCAGGTTTGCCAACATTACAAAATGATGTTCTAATACATATAAACCTAAAGTCTTAGAACCCAACAAACTCCCCTTTTGGTAATCCGTGACAAAACACAAACTAGACAAAGTGCTCAAAGTTACAAAAAATAGCCCATTATAAAAACATTGCCCAACAAAACAAATCCAGTTTAACTACTATCTATCAGTTGCAAGTATAGACAGCAGCATAACTGAATTAACCTGCATATTCTTATAACACTTAACAAACACATAAATGCATGTGTGGAAAATACAAGTAAAACAAAATAAATTCTTGATTTCACATAATCATAAACTACAAGACATATATCATGAATAACCTCATAAATATAAATCAATAATCACTGTAGCACAATGTGAAACAAGAAGTAGAAATAAACACATCATAGTATCTCCCCCTATCATAGACAACTCAAATGAAACAAAATACATCATGAGCCAAAAAATATAAATACATGATGAAGCACTTAGATACAAATTAAAGCTCCACAGCTCTAAAACAACAAAAAATCTCCCCCCATCAACAAATCTCTCCTATCCATATGTGCTCCCTCTTTTTGTGATGAATTGCCAAAGGGCAATCATTCATCATCAAAAGAAGGTCGCGAAGGTGACCGTCGAAAACTCACCAAATTTGCTCTTAAATCCTGAAGCTCCGTAAGCACGTCCACTAACTGCTGACCATAAGCTACTTGAACGGTTATGACAGTGTCCAAATCATGATGAATACTAGAAATCCGAAGCAGAAGGTGGAAGAGCAGTGGTAGCGGTTGGATCCACATAAGCATTTGTAGCTGGATCACCTAAAGTAGAAGGAGGAGGAGGAGAAGGAGGTGCACCAGAAGAGGAAGAATTGACTCTAGGGCGTTTAGAGCTAGCTCACATTTGAGTAGCCCTTTGCCTAAGAAATGTGGCACCTATAAGAGCTATGATATGAATGGGCTCAGACACCAAAAACTCTTCTAATCCTAGATGTAATAAAATCCGATGAATAAAGACAGGGGAAAAACAGACCATGAGCAGTAGAACTACTCCTATGAGCCTCAATCAAAGAACGAATGAAAAGATGAGGAAAACTCATAAAAGCGTTAGTGACAAGAGCATAAAAAAATGTACATCTCTCTAAAGAAATAATGTGCAGGTGAGAGATAGTCCAAATAGAATGGCAAGAAATCCGGAAGAAAAGATAATAAATCTTGGTCAACTCGTGAGAAGTGATCCGAGGATCAGAACCCCACGGATAGATGTCCCAGTAAGATATGACATAATGTCATCAAGGGGTAGAGAGTTTCATCGTAAGGATAAATAGGATGCTGGACTAAAGGCACTCCAAGAGCAGAGGCCACTACTGTAGGAGTAATGATGTACTCTTCACCCCGTATCTAACTTCTCACTAGAGTGTTGGAATCATAGGAGTGGACAGAGAGGTTCGAGTAGAACTCTCTGATCAAGGTAGCCGGAGGAGGATGATCAATATCCAACAAAGGAAACCAACCCCTACGGTCAAAGTTTCTCCTAATTTTCGGGTCAAGCACATCTAAAATGACCTTACTGAGCCCACACATACCTACAAATGTTCAGCTTCTTATAAGTTTCTTGGTTTTTCTCACTAAGGAACCTCTCACTATCAAAGGAAGAAGAAGAAGTAGAGGTGGATATCCTATGAGCTCTAGTCTTCCTAACCATGATGCTAAAGATCAGAAAAGAGACAAAAGAAAAAAAAAAACAAGAAAAACCCAAGGGCAAACTACATCAGACATAGTTAGAGTAAAAACAATATGGAAAATAACAATATATATGATGCATGAACAATATCAACACATGATGCATGCCCTAATGCAGTGAGAAGAAGTTTAATTTCACTTTAAAATCATAAAATTGGCTTGAGCAAAGAGTTTATATGAAAAGCCCCAAATTTTGAAAACCCACTTTCACAAATCTCAACAAATTGACCAATTGATCATTACACAAGTTAGATAACAGATTATAATGACCAAATTAATCAATCAAACAAGCCAATTTCATCAATTAATGCTCAATTGAACAAAATCCCCAATTCGGGTAGTTTCAAGCCCTAGAAAAGTCAATTTTTCCCAAATCAACAAATTGATCAAATTAATTTACAAAGATTAGATTTATATCATCACACAACAAAAAACCAATGATCAATTTCGAAAGAAAAGATTGAAATCAACAAAAACCCCAAATTTATATAGGTTTGAAATTTCCCCAAAATGCATAAAAAAAATGCATGAAACATGAAAATAAATGAAAAAGGAAAGGCAAAAAGGTCTTACGGGCCTCAGATGACAAGAACCCTTGAGGAAATTTGAGGGAAAACGACAAAAAACTTGCTTTGAATCCTTGACTGATCGAAGAGAGAGAGAAAAGATTTTGAAAAGTTTGAAAAAGTGTTTAACACGTGAAAAGCTAATGGTTTTAAAAAACTCTTTGTGCGATTTTTGATTGATCGAAAAATAGATTCGATCAACAGAAAATTACATTCGATCGATCCAATAGCGATCAAGCATCAATCGAACCAGGCAAATTCAAACCAAATTTTTAATTGCAATTTTGATCGGTCGAGAAACAGGTTCGATCAATCGAAAATCTAGAAAAATCAAAAATTTGAAAAACATAGCATTTCAATGCAGAAACTCCTCAAAGCACAATATTTTATGAATAAAATGCATGAATATGAAATGAAATGCTTTTCAAAATCACTTGTATTGAACCCAGATCTCCCAAAAATAAGATTTTCAATCAATTTTCCTTAAATCTCAAACTTCAAACACATTTTACATTAAAATCAAGGAATTTTCAAACTTAGATGGCCAAAACAAAATCACACACAATAACATGTACAAAGTTTAGCAAAGAGTAACTTGTGTAATGTGTGTAACTAGTAAAAACTTGAGATACATGTGAGGTGAGATGTAAATAGTAAGCAATCACAATTTCTACAAAATTCATTACATAAATTTGAAAGAGACTATCACCTAAAGGGTTATATCATATAACTCCCACATCTCCTAGAATAGAAGCTTGCAATCATGTAAGTTTCTT
The DNA here is from genome assembly GCF_002906115.3 of Quercus suber. NCBI lineage: Eukaryota > Viridiplantae > Streptophyta > Magnoliopsida > Fagales > Fagaceae > Quercus > Quercus suber. The sequence goes on from NW_027069503.1 coordinate 1,553,473, forward strand.
GATTTGCCTCATAATGTACACACCAATTTTTATTTGATTTGAAATTTATTAAAATAGCCAAGATAATGTACACATAAATTTTATTTGATTGTGAAGTTATTATAGACCAATAATGTACACACCAATTTTAGCATTTAAACCGAGGCTAGACCTTATGTTCTTTTTGTGCATGTGCTACACTTTCTCGAGCACAAAATCATATGACATGCATAAAGGTGTTCATGATTGGCTAGTAAACAGTGGTGAGATGGTTATTTATGCATTTCTCATTAAGTTTAAGTCCAACAATCAAAGGCATGTGACTTCAAGATCAAGACAAAGTGATCAAAAACTATAAACATTTTTCCACACAACATGCACTATAAAGCTCAAACTAGTAAAGTGCAATAAATAAGCTCATCAAAGCTAAAAAATGTACATGAACATGTTATGTAAAGATAAAATTGGCCAACCTTGATTTCAAATCCAAGAAAATAATGGAAAACACATTTTGCTTCCCTTTTCCTTTTTTTTTTTTTTTTTTTTTTGTTTTAAAACTTTTTTTTTTAAATTTTTGAATAGAAATAACAAAAACAACCTAGAATGAAATGCATGATGTTATGCAATGCAAATCCTAGAAAAAACAAAGAGAACAAAAACAACAAATAACAATGGTCACAAAGAGAAGAGCAATGAAGCATAAGGACCATGTCAAAAGGACTCAATTAGATTGAGTCTGTTGCATCCAAAACTTTTTAGATGCAACTCTAGCATTGGAGTTTTTCTTCAAATTAGAATTCTGAGCAACTTCAGGATTGGAATAAAGGTTTAAAGCCTTTACCAACTTACCAATAGGTACTATAGGATCTTGTGCTTGAGGCACAGGTAATTTTGGTTTATTTGCTCGGTTAGCAACTTGCAACTTGAAACAGTTTGGACGAATCTGTCCAAACTCTTGAAGATCAACCCTAATCTTCCTAAGAGGTATAACTTCTATAGTTTGACAATCTCACTCACGGAAGGCTCAGAAGAAGAAATAAAGTTTGTGGAATGAGTTTTAAACACAGAGATGCTTTCTACAAAACATAAACTAGTTTTGTCTAAGGGAGACTTTTGAACACTCAACATGTGATAAAGTTTGAAACTAGCAAACCTATTTGTTTATTCTCTAGCAATAAATAATTCAAGTTCCAAATTTTTAACTTTATCAAGTAAAAGCATGTTCTTAGTCTTCACATTATTTAACAGTTCATTAGCATTAAATAGTTTCATAAGCAAATTTTTCTTATCAAGTTCAAGAGATGCAATTTGCTTTAAGCCTAAATCAACACTTATAGCATCCTTTGCAGCAACTTTGCAAAACTTATTATAGGCTTCTTGTAAATCTGCATCCTCAGAGAGTTCCCCATTAGAAGGGTTTTTTTCAACAACAACACTTCCATCAACTACAGTACTAGCTGTTAAAGCAATGAAGTTTCCATCCTCATCACTACCAAACTCAATGGTAGAAACTTCATCATCACTAAGGGTTATAACCATAGTCTTACCCTTAGACCTCAAGAATGTAGGACATTTTGATTTTACATGACCATACCATTGACAACCAAAAAACTGTTGACTTATAGAATTATTAGAAGGTTGACCTACTTTTCCTTTAGGTTTTTCAGTGTTATTCACTTTAGTGGGATCATTCCTCCTAAAATTTCTAGATTCAGCATTATTTTTACCTCTTACCCTTCTGTTGTTGTTCCTAAGAAAGTTTCTAAAGTTTTTGGCAAGATAAGCAATCTCTATAGCAAAGAGTTCATTATCAAATCCATTCACATCAACATCATCAACAGACTTAAGCGCCATTGATTTGGATTTGCTTGTCTTAGGTAGGTCCAACTTATAAGACTAAAGAGATCCAACAAGTTCATCAATAGGAATGGAGTCCACATCCTTGCTTTCAGTAATGACAATCACTTTGGGTTTAAAGTCCTCAGTCAAAGATCTAAGAATCTTTCTAACAATTTTAAGTTGATCATTGATTTCACCTAAATTATAAGCAGAATTAACAATATCATTAAGCTTAGTATAGAATTCATCAAAACTTTCATCATCAAATATCCTAATGCTTTCAAATCTAGTTGTTAAATATTGCTGCAACTTATTGATTTTAACTACCTTTGTGCCTTCATGCACAGTTTGGAGAATATTCTATGTAGTGTGAGCAACTTGAACATTAAAGATTCTCATGAATTCCTCTATAGAAATAGCATTAAAAATAGCATTCATATCTTTGCTATTAAAAGCGGCTGCTTTATTTTGAGAAGTTTGCTACTCACTAACAAGAGTAGTGCGCTTCTCCCATCCGTATTCAACGGAATTCCAAATTCTCTCATCAATTTTATGAATGCTTTCATCCTTACTTTCTAATAAGTATAATTATTCCCATCAAAGTGAGGTGGGATCACAAGAGAGTGGTCGTATTCCATGAGAACTGGGGTCAAGGATCAACTCTTAGATCAAAGGATCTAAACACTAGAGCTAATCCGCTCTGATATCACTTGTGCGTTTTTAGACCCTTTAAACACAACAAAATTAACCTAGTTAATTAGCCAAGTGATTACTTAGTCAAATTACTAGATCTAGGTTAACACAAATATATCATATCATTGTAAAATGTGGAAAATAAATAACACAACACTATGATAACCTAGGAAAACCAAATCAGTAAAAAACCTGGGGAGGATTTAACCTAGCTATTCTCAAGGTAAAACAAATCCACTATGAAAGAATTGAAGTTTACACAATAGTAACTTAAACCACTAAAATTCTATTACTACCTTGAGTAGGAAACTTACTACCTCGACCACGTGACAACTTCGAGTTCACAAATTACTTCTTTCTTGGATTCACAGCAACCACAAATACTCCCATTTGTGTTTTCTTTAAGCTCTTTATGCAACAACTGAATCAATTATCAAGCTCTTGACATAATCTTGATTCTTGATAACCCTAAGTATATGTGAAGACCAAGACCTCTAGATCTCACAAGAGATTCACATACACAGCATAAACAACAACTGCAACAACTGCAAAATGTGGCTAGGGTTTTTCCTTTTATACTTAAGACAAAACATAAAACCCTACATGTCAAATGGGCTTGGGCTTAGTTGGAAAATTCTGCAGAAAAACAATCTGCACAAGCTTCGATTGATCGAGCTAGACAGATTTATAATATAAATTCTGCAGTACACTTAATTCCAACTTTACACATAAACATACTTTGAGCAAGTCTAAAACAAGACTAAACATTTTGATCATGGTTTGCCAACATTACAAAATGAAGTTCTAGTACATTTAAACCTATAGTCTTAGAACCCAACACAAGTCTATAGGGGAAAAGTGTTATCTGATGGCATTTCCACTAAAAACTGTGAATTGCAACACACTTCTGATTCCAATACACAATTCATGTATTGAAACAAATGATTGGCGTTGTTTTTGCATAACAAAGATTTCCATAACACTGATTTTAGATTGCAGTGCACTAGAGAGTCCACATATGAATGAAGTTTTAATTAAAAGTAGTCTTGCATATATCATAGACCTATAGATAAAGGCTATTTTTCATGTTACTATTGCCTCTTGCCCCCATTAGCTTTCTTTGAAGTGTAATCTATTATAACCCAAAGCAATTGAAGTCTATTTAGCAATTGTTTTTTTATATGTGTAGGTTTTTTGGGGGTTTGGGAGGGTCATGAGTGCTTAGATTAATGGGTAATTGAGTAGTAATTGTCAATTTAGGAGCTGTGTAAGTCAAGGCAATGGCAGCTTACAGGGCCGTCGAGTTTGGCAGCGAGATTAGGATTGGCAGTGCTATTGTGGAGGGAGATTCGAAAATTATTGTGAAGGCTTTAAGAAATAGGGATAATGGGTTAATTTGTTATGGTCCTTTGATCAATGATGTCTCTTTATTTTCAGGTTTGTTTTTAGAATTTTTATACTCTCACATACAGAGAGATGGCAACAAAGTTGCTCATAGTTTAGCTAGACTAGCTTTGATCACGTCCAAGTGTACTGTGTAGATGGAGAATGTTCCACCTCGCACCTTACCTTTTGTTCAGGCTAATTTGGCTGCCCTTTAATTTTATATAATAGATGTCTTCTTTCTAAAAAATTTCTTTCTAAAAAAAAAAAAAAAGAATTATCACCCTATATACTTATCTTTGTTTAGCTAAGATTGGTAACAAGCATATGGTTTATATAAATTATATAAAGTGACATAGCTAATTTGGAATACGTTTAGCAGGTGGCATAGCCAACTTTGTAAAATTATTGTCATACTACTAAAATACTTTTTAAAATAATTTATTTTTCTATAAGGAATTTCATTATCTTATAACTAAAAGACTTCTTAAAAAAATTTACTTCTAAAAAAATGCAAAGAATTTCAGGCACTACCAAAATTCTTACAAAAAAAATAATTCCGAAGAATTAACACAAACAAAAATAATAAATAAGTGTTTTTTTATCTTACTAATAAAATTTTATCATGATTTTTAGCTAATCCTATGACTTAAGGAATTTTACATATTTTGACAAAAATAAAATATAAAATAATAACCCATAGCACCACCACAATTGACAAATTCTCATGTGTAAGTATGGGTTACATACTAGTTTTTATAATGAATTGAACATACAATTCTACTTTCTTATATTTGTTGGCTTTTGCAATTACATGTTCTATGTAGCTACTAATACGGTAGATGATGAAAAATTTTGGTGAATCAATCTCTAAAGGCACATCTTAGTACTTGAATTAATGATAAGGAAAATTAGGTGAGTTTCTATACATGGATGCCAAATTTTGTACTTCAACTTTCAATGCAATTGAATTTTTTAGAGAGATACTTTATTAGATGATTGCATATTCAAATATTTGATTTTGTAGTCATGTACTATCTACTAATTACATTTTACCATTTAGCAGCATAGCCAAATTTTGTTTTTGAATTTCAAAAAATGAGCTAAAAATAAAGGTGTGGTTGGATGAGATGGGAAAAGAATTGTATTTGTTTGATCATATGTAACATGACTTCAAATTTGTAATTTTCTTTACATCTCAATTGTGCCAAAACCCAATTGCTGAAACAAATCCAAGATGCTGCCTTGGGTGTTAATGCATGGTGCACTGGTGAGTTCAAATCTTCTGTCCCACTCTTTCTGTTTCACTCTATACTTCATAAATAAAAATATGCCATATGTTCATCTATTTTATTAAATTCTAAATTTATATCTTCTATTATTTCAATTACTAAATTAAATAAAAATAAAAACCTATCATATTCCTATTGCCCCACCACTAAGGCTGTCCACGGGTCGAGTCGGATCGGGTTTGGAGCTGACCTGTACTCGACCTAATGGAGTCGAGTGACTAAAAATTAGATTCGTACTCAACCGAACATACGGGTCGGACCCAATGTTTCGGGTCGTTGGTTGGGCGGGTTGGAACCGTCAATTTGGCGGGTCTGAACTACAGATTAGGTAACAAAATAAATAAATAAAAATTATCAATAAAATATATCAAACAAATTAAGTTTGGGTTTTAATTTTTTAAGTTAATGTTTTGAGTTTGCTAAGTGATAACTCAAATCTATGACTAAACAAATCAAATCAATAACTATAAATTTTTTTTTTTAATAGATAAAAGATAGGAATATCATTAAAAGAGAAAAAGAGTTTACAAAGAAGAAGTTTACAAGGAGAGGCCCATTTTCAAAAACAACACAACCCACCTAAAAAAATCCCCATGCCAACAAAATGAAAAAAGAAACTGCCAAAGCTGTGCTAGCAATAAACTATAAGGAAGACCACCACTAGTCTCTTCTTAGGAGCTTCGTTGTGTTGCCATAAGGCGTTGGTACTTCGTCAGTAAGCCAATAAAGGTAGAGACACGGTGAAAAGAGAGTGAGGTAGAGACATGGTGATGACAGACACAGCTGGAGAAAGAGACTCTCACACTAGAGAGAGCTTGAAAAGTGAGAAGTGAAAAGTGGAACTAAAGACAGGAGGAGAGAGATCCGGATTTTTTTTATTTTTAGTTTGAGTTGATGTTTTTATTTTGAGTGCAAGTCTCATACTAAAGTGCAAGCTAGCTATATATAACCTGCCTAGAAACTAATGAGATGAAAAATAATAATAATTTTTGAAGACAGGTGGTAGATTTTCTACCAATGAGAGAAAGACATGTGCTGGGAAAATTTTTAAACCTTATCACTTTGCCTTAAAATCAGTCAGGGCTGAAAAAAAAATATAATTTTTGGAAGATAAGGTGGTGGATTCTCTACCAATGAGAGGAAGACACATGGGGGGAGAGAAATTTTAAAAACATTTCAAATGAACTTCGGGCGAGTCGGTTTGAACGAGTCTCTGATACCCGAACCAAAATTTCGGTTTTCAAAGAAAGTAGAACCGTATCCGACTGACCAGGCCATTTTGATCCACCCGCTGGGCTTTAGTTCGGTCGGATTCGGTCGGCTTGATCGAGTCTCTTTAGATAGCCCTACCCACCACCGCCTTTGTCAGTAGCCAAGTGATAAGAGATAAGTTTAATATCTTCTAAAGGATTACACATAAAGATAGTAATGTGTCAGAGTAATTCTTTTATTTATGTTCTATTTTGAATCCATTTGCTTCTTCCTTGGCCTAAAATGATCCAAACCAGTACCTTGGGTTCAAAACAGTCCAACCATGATCTCTATAACTCACCTGCAAAGATCATCATGTAATCTCCACAAACCATTCTTTGCAACCATCTGCGATAACCTTGGCCTAAATCGGTGCAACCAAACAACACCATGGGTTGCCACCATATTGGGGCCATATATTTTTTGCTGGAAAGCTTGTTTTGCTCTAGTTGCCATCTTCTTCATGGGTTTGGGAGGAACAAAAGTGGAAGAGTGACGAGTTCCGTTGGAGGTGTTAGGCTTGGTGGCAATGGTGGCTGTGATAGTAGTGGCTTTCGGCGAAAGGGGTGGTGGGACAATAGGAATATGATGGGTTATTTATTTATTTATTTTAGGTCACTAAAATAATAAAAGGCATAAAATTAGTATTTAATAAAATAGATGGACATGGGATATATTTTATTCGTGAAGCATAGAGTGAAGTAAGCTTTTGGGATGTTTTACACTGAAGTGTTACGAAAGTCAGATCATTTTCAAATGGATTTGGTCCAAGTCCTTAGTAGCAAGCCCATAAAAATAAGAGCCCAACAGTCAAACGCTGAGTATAGGGCCCGAGACTAATGAAGTCCAAGAGGTTCATGGGCAATCGGCTCCAGACGGCCCAAGATTTTTTAACTCTATTTTTGACCCTAGGGAAAAAATTATATAAAAATGACGAGTTTAAATCATTTATAATTTTTTTTTTAAATAAATCAATATTCAGTGCACAAAACTCCTTTTTTATTCTTATAAAAATAAAAAATATTGAAAAGCTGGGGACGCATGAAAAAAAAAAAAAAAAAAAAAAGTAAACGTGCAACGCCAACGCGCCAGCCAAACGGTCTCTAAGTAGTATTATACCCTTATTTAGATCAAGTAAAAAAGAATTTAGTTTTATCAATTAAAAAGTAAAATTTATGAAATTATTTCAATTTGATTCTCTAACATCCAAGAAAGCCAACTTCATAGGGATGATACAAGCACCTCCATAAAATCTAAGCCACAACACATCCTCAAGTCCATATATTGCATGATCCAATCAAGAGTTTTCTAGTGTGTGTTCGTTATTAATCAACATTGATGATGCAATTCAGGGAAAAAAATTATGAAACATCAAGAAATAGGAATAAAGCAAACTTCAAGTGTTGAAGATGTAAAAACATATGATGATGATATATCCCTCAACAGCATGCATGTGTCTCCAGACCACTAAACACAATTCATTGAACAAACCAAAGCTATGATTAAGAAAAGAATAAACTAATTACACCACATGATAAACATTTATAACATGGTTGAGATGAAAATTCTTTTATCAGTACTTAAAATAAAAATTCTACATCATTTGCTATATTTAGTTATGAGAAAACATTAGGTCAGGCTGGCTAGTTTTACGCCATTCAATAGCCCTTTGCCACGTCACCATCACTTAAATATCCCGAAGGAAGAGAAACAGAACGATTTCAAAAAAAAAAAAAAATCACGCTGTTTTCCTCTGCTTCGCCGCATCTTGTCCTCTACTTTGAGATTGTGGGTGAGGACACTAATCAACAAGGAGACAACCTTATTAATAAAAATAATCCTTCTGATTTTGGGGTTCAAGAAGCTTCTTTAGAGAAAATGTTTTGGACTTTGAAGCTAGAGAGAGGTGGGTCTTTCTTCTTCTTCTTCTTCTTCTTCTTCATCTTTTCTCTTTTTATTTAAATCTCCGTTGTTTGTGCTGAGGAAACCAGCGAAAAATTTGTCAAATTGGATTATTGAATCATAGGGGAGGGAATTTCTAGATTATGTTCCCATCTCTTCTTCTTTTTCATTTTCGTTTTTGTTTTTGAAACATGGGGTTCCATCTTTTCTCCTCATAGCACCGGACCTCCACCCCGCCGCTGTAGTTGCCGCACATGTCGGTCAGTAGCTGGCGCCGCTGCACCGGAGCTCCACGCCGTTGTTCAAGGTTTACCCCTTTTTCTTGATTCTTTTCTGTTTCTTACTTAATGGGGTCTTCGTTCTTTTGATTCTTTTGGCTCTATACTTGTTAACATTATGGGTTTGTCTTTTTCTCATCTGGGTATTGATTTGTTGTTGATTTTCTCTTCTAAACGTTGATGTCTTATGTGGGTGTATATTTGTTATCAATTTGTGATTGTTCTTTTTGTTTACTTCAGGGCTTGTTTCTCTACCTACGATGCTGGTTTGGCAATATGGTTCTTGATTTTGAGCGATTTTTAGTCATATATTGACTACTTGTTCTTGTTTTGACATGAATGTATTATATGAGTGTGTTGTCTAGAATAGAAGGGAAAATTTTGAGTATTTCTTTCCTATTCTGTGGCTTTTCTGTTTTCTGTTGTGGTTGTTTTATTTGCTTTATGTTGCTTGGTATATAGACCACAAAGCAAATATAATAAGATTGTGAGGAGAGGAGTGGAGAGGAGGAGATGAAATGGGTTTAGGCGTTGGAGTTGTTTAGTTCTTTAGGTCTGATAAGTGTTTGAGAATTTTGAGTTTAATTGAGTTATAATTATGAATGCTGGAGTGTATTGGGTTTTCAATAGAAATATGATGTGGCGTTTATTCATTGGTGGCGTAAAGAAGGCTCTTTAAGCCAGCTCCTGACCGAAGGTTCTCTCATTAGTTATTTACTAATATTCCTTTATTATTGGTGTTCTTTTACCTTGTAATTGTTACTTTAAGTGAACAATTGTGATGGAAATGTTTGTGCCATTATAAACTTCTATGATGATGAATGTATTACTTCAACTATTTTCTATTTCATATAACAATTATAATATACTCTCAAATGCTATTGTATCCCGTTTATTTGATATTACTTCAATTTAACACAAACATCTTCATGTTATTGCGATATTATATTATGTCACCCATTAATAGCACCCTAATTGTTGCTTCTTTTTTTTTTTTTTAATTATTATTATTATTATTTAAATTACATTCCTAACCAAAATGACCCCCAAAAAAAAAAAAATCAATCACAAATAGGGTCCTCGCAATGATTAAACCTATTTCCTTTTATTCATCTACTTGTTCCACTGTGACTCTTGGCATGCATTCGTATTCCTAATTTTATTATTACTTAACAGTTAGTCAATTACCTAGGAATTAGCTTCAATGACAAGAGGTACTATGGAGCGTGTTGTGTTGGAAGAGTCTTGGATTGGGTCATACTTGTAAGTCTAAATGTTATCTGGTTCGAGTCGTGCGTTTCACAAAAATACTACGCTACAACGTGAATAGCCCTAACGCACCCAAGAGTTTCCCATTCCAAGAATTATGCGAGTTCAAGTGAACCAGGTCAATAATCACATCAGACCCTTTTCTTGATCATTTAAAAAAAAAAAAAGGCACCACTTTGGTCCACACGGTTTTCCAGTGTGTTTCTTGTGGTGAAGGAAGGGCTTTCCATATTATCCTCTTACTTTCATCAACATTGAAGCATTTCACATCACACCCACCCTTTAGCTTTCCTCGCTCTTTTACTTTCATTGTTCCTTTTTGCCAACTAAGAAGAAATGGCCGAAGCAATCCTCTTTGGTGTTGCACAGAAAATGATTGAAAATTTGGGATCTCAGATTTTCCAGGAGATTGGATCGCTCTTGGGCGTTAAAGATGAGCTTCAAAGCATCAAGAGCGCTGTTTCCAGAATCCAAGCTGTACTTCAGGATGCGGCAGAGCAGCAAAACCACAACCATCAAGTCAGGGACTGGCTCGAAAAGCCCAATGATGTTGTTTATGATGCTGATGACTTGCTGGGTGAATTCTTCACTGAAGCTTCGCGGCGAAGAGCAAAGAGTGGGAATAAAATCAAAAAAGAGGTACGCACTTTTTTTTCAAGTTCAAATCAAGTTGCTTTTCGTATTGAGATGAGTGGCAAAATAAAGGCGATGGGGAAGAAGCTAGATGCCGTAGCAAAAGAAAATAGAGACTTCAACTTGAAAGTAAGCCCGCCAGGGAAATATAGCTTGAATATGTAGAGGGAAGAGACTCACTCATTTGTTCCTAATGAAAAAGTTATTGGGAGAGAAGGTGATAAAGAGGCCATCATAAAACTATTATTGGAGCCTAATGATGAAGAGAATCTTTCAGTCATTCCTAGAGTGGGAATTGGTGGGTTAGGAAAGACCACACTTGCTCAATTTGTATACAATGATGCGTTTGAGCTAAAAATGTGGGTGTGTCTTTCTTTGAAGAAGAGGCCATCTAATGACTTCTCATCGTCATTATTAATATTACCTTTTTGATCCCATGTTAAAATCAGCTCTTCAAGATGCTGTTTTCCACTTATATTTGCATCCTTGCATTCTGAGTTAGCATCTTCTAGTCACTCCAAATGTGTGATCTCTAGTGTTCCTCTGATGTTGTTTAGCTAGTTTAATTCGCCTATGTCATCAAGGTGCTTGAGGTTGCCTAATTCTTTAATGTCTTGAGGTAATTCTTTAAGCCTCCTGCTTGAAAAGACTTTCAATGTTTGCAAATTCCATAGTCTAGTAATAGATTTAGGGAGAGTGATAATACTATTGCTTCTAGAAAGATCAAGGTATTTGAGATGTATTAAGTTCCCTATAGAATTTGGCACCCTTGTGATCTCCAACCCACCTATACCTAATGCACGCAAGCTTCTGAAATTCGAAGTAATTGTATTCAACATTGGCTCATTTAGCCAATTGAAGTAATTTGGTCTTAGAAGAAGCATACGTATTTTTTCTTTTTGCTTCAACCAATAAGCTTAAAGTCTCATTCAAAGAGGAGCCAATAAAAAATGGACAAGATACATGATGAATTTTTTCATTAACATTTTTGTTGTCCCTATCAACGAGCTTGCAGTCTACCTTTGCAACCAATTTTGCAAGATCATGAATTAGATCATGCATTTTGGACTTTAAATTTCCATCCATGTCCCCTACTTCTTCAAAGAAGGACCTCCGAAGTAGATTCTTGAGCTAAAAATATAGGTGTGTGTCTCTGATGCGTTTGAGTTGAAAATTATTGCTGAAAAAATAATTGCTTCTGCTACTGGTACAAAGCCAGGAGACCTTCATATAGATCAATTGCAAAAGCTTCTTTGTGAAAATATTGATAAAAAAAAAAATACTTACTTGTGCTGGATGACGTGTGGAATGAAAGTCTTAACAAATGGGATGAATTGAAGCGTCTTTTAATGGGTGGTGCAAAGGGAAGTAAGATTATAATAACAACACGTGTCAAATTGGTTGCTGAGATTACAAGTCCAGTTTCAATATACACCCTCAAAGGTCTCTCTGAACACGAATCTTGGTCTTTATTTGAACAAATAGCATTTAGAAAAGGACAAGAGACCAGCAATCCTAGACTAATAGAAATTGGAAAGGAAATTTTAGTCAGATGTCAGGGTGTACCCCTTGCCATAAAGTCCATTGGAAGTGTATTATGCTTAGAGAAAACTGAGCCTAAATGGTCATATGTCAAGGATAATGTGCTTGCAAATATACTTCAACCCGGGGATGACATATTTCCAATCCTAAAGTTGAGTTATGATCATTTGCCCTCACATTTAAAGAGTTGCTTTGCTTATTGCTCTGTGTTTCCAAAAGATTATGAGATAGAAAAGGAAATGGTGGTGCAACTATGGATAGCGCAAGGGTTTATCCAATTGTCAAACACAAAACAACAATTAGAGGAGGTTGCTAATGAGTACTTCAAGGATCTGCTTTGGAGATCCTTCTTTGAAGAAGTAGGGGACATGTTTGGAAATTTAAAATACAAAATGCATGATCTAATTCATGATCTTGCAGAATTGGTTGCAATGGTAGATTGCAAGCTCGTTGATATCGACAGCAAAAATGTTGATGAAAAAATTCATCATATATGTTGTCCATTTTTTATCGGCTTCTCTTGTAATGAGACTTTAAGCTTATTGGTTAAAGCAAAAAAAATGCGTACTCTTCTTCTAAGATCAAATAAGTATTGGTTAGATGAGCCAATGTGGAATACAATTACTTTGAATTTCAGAAGCTTGCGTGCATTAGGTGGAATGGTGATCACAAGGGTGCCAAATTCTATAGGGAACTTAATGCATCTCAAATACCTTGATCTTTTTGAAAGCCATTGTATTATCACTCTCCCTGAATCTATTACTAGACTATGGAATTTGCAAACATTGAAAGTCTTTTATTGCAGTAGGCTTAAAGAATTACCTAAAGACATTAAAGAATTAGTCAACCTCAGGCACCTTGATGACAATGAATGTCAATCTTTGAGTAATATGCCTCGTGGATTAGGGCAACTGACTTGTCTTCAAACATTACCATTATTTGTTGAGAACAAGGACTCTTCTTCCATCTCCAAGCATGTTGGTGGCCTAGGCGAATTAAACCAGCTAAACAACATCAGAGGAATACTAAAGATCACACATTTGGAGCAACTAGAAGATGCTAACTCAGAATGCAAGGCTGCAAATATAAGTGGAAAACAGCGTCTTGAAGAGCTGATGTTAGGGTGGGATCAAGAAGGTAATATTAATAATGACGATGAGAAGTCATTAGATGGCCTCCAACCACATCAAAATCTCAAATATTTGTTGGTGGAAGGGTACGGGGGAGTGAGGTTTTCTAGTTGGCTTTCTTTGCTTGCCAATCTGGTTGAAATAATAATATCAGATGGTAAAAGATGCCAACATTTGCCACGGTTATCTCAACTCCCCTCTCTACAATCTCTACGGCTTAATGTTATGGACGATTTGGAGTACATATCAGATAGTGATATAAGTGAGGAGGTACCTGCTTCATCCCCAGTGTCGTCAACACCATTCTTCCCATTGTTGAAGTTACTTTCAATTCGAAATTGCCCTAAGCTGAAGGGATGGTGGAGGAGTGCATCAATGCAAGATCATCGTCACCACTCATTGCCTTCATTTCCTTGTCTTTCTTATTTAGAAATTCAGCATTGTCCTAATCTGACTTCCATGCCTCTATTTCCATGTCTTGAAGAAGATTTATATCTGAATAATGTTAGCTTCATGCCTTTGCAAGAGACAATGGCAATGGCTTCGTTGCTGCCCCCCTCATCCCCTCTTTCTAAATTAAAGATTATGACTCTGGCTTTTAGAGAGGATGAAGTACCTCTGCTAGATGACTGGCCGTCAAATCTAATGTCTCTCAAGAAATTAGAGTTCTTGTGTTGCCCTGGACTAACATCTCTCTCTGAAGCTGTGCATATCTCACCTCCCTCTGTTCTTTGGCTTTCCAAGGACTTCCGAAACTGGAGTCTCTCCCTACAAGTCTTCAACATCTTACCAACCTGCAAGACCTCTACATTATAGACTGTCCCAATTTGATGATTTTGCCGGGGTAGATTAGCAAGCTCACATCACTTGAAACACTTGAAATTAAAAGATGCCCTAATTTGGCATCACTTCCTGATGAATTGCAATGTCTTAGGTCTTTACAAAGGCTAAAAATTGCAGATTGTCCTCTCTTGGCAAAAAGGTGCAAAAAAGGAATTGGTGAGGATTGGTCCAAGATTGCTCACATCCCTAATATTAACCATACATGCGAATACAATGTACATTAGTTTTTCTAAGGTACATTCTCTAATCTCAATCCTCTGGTGCAATCAAAGGAAAGAAAATAAAATTTTTGGAATCCTATTTTTTAGGTTTTGTTGATTTCCAAACTAATAAAATTTTAGGTTTTTATTTTATTTTTTTATTTTATTTTATAATTTTTTTAATTTGGATTTCCAATATATTCAACCATGGTATATAATTGAATTGGGTTCGGTTTAGTGAAGCTTTGGGTTTTTTGAGGTTTAAAAATCATAAATTTTTAATTTGTCAGCAACCAAACTGTTGAATTTTTTTCCTGAGCTCTACTTTGATGGGTTATTATTATTATTATTATTATTTTAATTACGTTAAAGTACATGCTGTGTTCTGTTAACAGAGTTTTCTGGCCAAGCAGAAGAATTAAAAATATATATATTCTGTGGAAATATGGTGATGGGATGCATTGCTTGGATACTTTCAGGATTTGGGAAGTTAATGTAGCTAAGGTACTTGGTTAGACTCATCTTTATCAATTGTTATTCATTTCTGATTTCTCTGATTAGTGACATTCAACACTATGGTGGTTGAGTTAATTGATTTCCTTCCAAATCAAAGAATCTAAGCATTAGTATTACGAAGTCAGCAATAGGGAACAGATAGGGTCAATATAACATTGCTCACTTCCCAGAGTTGGGAGGGGATGACTAGTTCTTCTTCAGTGTTTTCACACACATTAATTACCAATCCTAATCCTTCTTAGAAGCTCAAATGCTAATGATGTTAATTCCTTCTTTGTTTGTGTGTTGTGATGACTTCTCACTTTATTCAATCCTGAATGTGGAACAAATTGGAAGCTTATAAAAAAATGAGGTGTAAATATCTAAGCATATCCGGAACCTTATGGATAATTGACAAGTGCAACAAGTTAACAGCTTAGGTGATTATCTTGTTTAGTGTTTATTATTTCTTTCCCTCACATAAAATTTAAGTACTAAATATGATTCACACACCCAAGAGGAAAGATGCATTAATCCTCATTTGTTTGTTTACTCTAATGAATTCTCTCATCAAATGCAGAGTTCTTCTCTATATGCTAAACTGACATAAACATAATATTAGAAACTTTGTTATTTGTTTTGTTCCTCACTTATTGGAATGATGCCAGGCAGAAATTGGTGGGAGATGGTCCAAGACAGCACAAATACGGAGATTTAAATGTATTGCAGGAGGATGATGTGGTCCAGAATGTTTCTATAGGTCCTTTTTCCTTTAAAATTCAATCCTCTATACTAATCAAGTATTGAACTAATTTTTGTTTCCCTCAATTAAAAGTAGAAGCAATTTATTGACCATTTGATTCTGTGTGCAGAGTATTGAAAAACGTGGCATATAAAAACAGACAAGAGTTGGTGATTCTCCATGGTGAATGCGTACTGTGAATCTGTGATTATGTAGCCACAAATAAAAGTATGTGCAGTGAATCTTATATATATTAGTTTGGCATAGATAAAGATCACAGCCTGACATTAATAGTATGAGCTGTTCCTTTTCAAGGATGTCTTCATCATGTGCGCATCAGTCTTTTGTTCATATTGAAATATTGCAAAGCTAATCAGGTATAAATTATTAACTCACTATAATTATTTTTTAAGCAAAACAGATTGGCCATGATTCTCAGTTTGATGCTTTCTACTCTGTAATGTGCTTCGCTTTGTAACTATATGAATCATAGAATTTGTAATTATGCTATTCTCTTACAATATAACTATAATCAATTATTTACTTTTTATCTCATTATTGTTTTGGGGAAGGAAAGAACTGTTTTTCATTGTTAGAATTATGGCTAAGTGATTAAATTGACAATTTCCTAATAACATAAGCTTTTGGGAGAATTAGTAATTTATCATGGTCTTCGAGCACAAGATCCTAAATTCAATCCCTAGCTTTATTCTACATCTCATTGAAAATGTAAAAAATCTCCCTTTATCATTAACCTTGGCATATGCTTCACAATACCAATATTTTGAATTTATTGAAAAAAAGAAAAGAAAAAATATGGTAAAGAAGGAAAAAAAAAAAAAAAAAAATTTTTTATCTCATTATTGTTTTGGGGAAGGAAAGAACTGTTTTTCATTGTTAGAATTATGGCTAAGTGATTAAATTGACAATTTCCTAATAACATAAGCTTTTGGGAGAATTAGTAATTTATCATGGTCTTCGAGCACAAGATCCTAAATTCAATCCCTAGCTTTATTCTACATCTCATTGAAAATGTAAAAAATCTCCCTTTATCATTAACCTTGGCATATGCTTCACAATACCAATATTTTGAATTTATTGAAAAAAAGAAAAGAAAAAATATGGTAAAGAAGGAAAAAAAAAAAAAAAAAAAACTTGAGATCTGGTGTCAGTTGGTCAGAGGGATTTAACTCCACTGTTTCTTACATTCATGTATATGTTTTCTAAATTCACTTTGAATTTATCAAATACCAGTCTCGCTCTCTTCATTCTTCCTTTTTGCTTTAGATTTAGTGATCAGTTATTGGATTCTGTATGCAGGAGCTTGAATTTCGTAAATATGAGTATACTAGCATGTCTCTTTTAACCTTGCGGATAATGGGAATTTGCTGCAGGCTACATATATATATATATATAATTTTTTTTTTTTATTTATAAATTTTGGAAATGTGAATGTAAGATTGTAGAACTAGTATTATTTTCCTCTCTTTTCCATTTTTAATTTAATTCTCAAACTTATTTTTGATAGGTTGGAGATGAACACTACAGCTTGGTGTCAGCAACAAGATTACTACCTAGCCTCAATTAGAGCTTAATTTCAGGGTAACTGATTCTTGGACTTCTCAACATTCAACAACGCTGTGAAACATAAGCTTTATGTTCATTTCAAAAGGTTGCAAATATTTATCTTAGTGTAGTTGTTTTACTGGTTCAAAAAGTTTGTGGTGAATTTTTTTTAATGCGTTTCCTATTCTAATTCTTTTTCCTATATACATAACAGTACTTAAAAGCATCAGTTTGAAAATTACTTACTTAAAAGAACTATCTTGAGAAATATTTACCTGGGACAAACTTGTCAATTACAACAGTGTTGTGAGTCCTAATGTTTGTTAGTTTCTCTTCTTCTAAAGTCTAGATGTGTATGTGCTTAACTTAGTGTCAAAGCAATCAGTTCATAGTGCCTGAGTGATTGGTACAACTTACTAAAAAAGAATTAAGTGATTGTCAATTTTATTATTCATATTAGACTGACTCGCTGTTGGTACAGGGCAAAAAAATGTGATCTTCTCAATCAGATGGCTTTTAGGACTTCCTTGATAAAGGTTTGTTTCTTTGGTGCTTCTACTCTGTAAGCATGCAATACTCGTCTTTTAAGTATCCTTACATTCTTGGATATACTTGGCATACCATAAAGTTATAATCTAGCCATGGACAATTTAACTCTATGAAATATCATATGAATCAAGCATAGAAATTCACAGCTTGTCAAAAATCTATCGAAGTGAATCCTATATAACAATATCTATTGAATGGAGAGAAAATTTTTTTTTATCATTTTTCTAAAATTTGGGAACCACAGAAAAATTTATCAACAATGCCAGATAATAATTAGACCTTTTTCATGTTACCCAAAAAAAGAAAAAAAAAAAAAAAAAAAAAAAAAAAAAAAAAAAAACCTTTCATGCATGGTTTCTTTTCTAAATATATTTTCCAATTATGTTCACATTTCCTGGTAGTGGAGCTTGTTGTCTTGATGATAATGGATTTGAGCACAAGTGCACTGAAGATATATTCCGTTTAACAACTTATTCTTTGAACGCCCATGCAAGAATCTGCTTTTAAGGTGAAGGTGAGACCCTTGCACAATTTTACTGAACAAGGTTCTTTTGTTTCTACCTGAATTCTTATGTCGATACTTGTTCATCTTAGAAATATGTGGAAATTTCCTATAGGAAAAAAATTTGTGTGCAAGCAAACATAAAAGCTTTCTTCCAACAGTACTGTCTAGAAGCAGTTTTCAGATACCAAGAGAAAGTGCATCTTCGGGTTTAATTAGAAGTAAGTGACATAACTATATATTTCCTTTCAAATTATGAAATCAGTCTCAATTGGTTAACAAATAGATTAGAGTAAATCCTAATTCTTTTCCATCCAAAGGATATTCTATTGATCAGACGACTTGCATATGAAGTTAATTAAATGATTTCATTTGTCATACTGGTGAGGAGCATAGATTATAATGTGGAGTTTTGTCTTAACTAAGCCAGGTGACTCACATTTTGTAGGTTACATGATAAAAGCCACCAATATCGTCTTTTAAAAGTACGCATTTTCTGCATCAAGAATACGAGTAGGCTTGTGCTTTTGTGCATTAGAGAGGCAAAAAAAGGTAATTGTAGATGCTGATTAAATAACCATGTCTATTTCTTTCTTTTTTTTTTTTTTTTTTTTTTTTTTTTTTTTAAAGATGATTGCTTTGGCATAATATGTTATGCAACTTTTCCCATGACTGCTTTATTGTCCAGGATGCATTAGACATATATAGGTCACATGTTGGAGCAGATGATGCAACCAATTGCTTAGTTCTGCATTACTGGCCTGCAGGAATTCTCATTAGCTATCAATGGTCTTGCAATTGTTTGCTTTACAAGAAGTGCATATTACGAAAGAGAGGAATTATGTCACTAAGATAAGGTTGGAACTTCTGAAGTTAGTTTGAAATCCATGCACTAGTGACAAGGGATAATTAAGATCAGAAAGTGATCATACTGCTGGTCTTTTTCCTACTGAGAACGTCACCAATAACAATTGCCTAGCCCTGGTTTACAAGAACTGCGGATTACCAAAGAGAGAAAGTATAGCAATAAGGTTGGTTTTTCTGAAGTTAGTTTGGAATCCATGTGCGAGTGACGGGGTAATTAAGATTACAAAATGATTCATGCTGCTGATCTTTTCCTACTGGAATTGTCACCAACAGCAATTGCTTAACCCTGGTTTTAGCCATTTCATGATAAACTGAACTTGCAATCAAGGATTTTTTTTTTTTGGTTGGTTTTGGCAAATCTATGTTATTGCTGTAAGGTAGATCATGAGTATTTCATTGGTTGCTTGTATCTTTCTTAGTCATTCATAATTTTAGACATTGGTGTATTTTGGTGAATCCATCTATAAGTACGTCTTTGTACTTGAATTATGGTGAGGAAATTTAGGAAACTCTCCATGCATGGATGGAATTTTGTGATTCAAGTTTCCTACAAGAGAAATTTTTAAGATGCCAGATTTTAAAAATATTATTGAACCAATTTCCTACTTGTCTCAGAAGTTTCAGTGTCTCCTTATCGACAAATGTTTTACTCAAATTTTTTTGCTATAGTGGGTATGCATATATTTGGGAAGCACAATTCTATACTTTGCACTACTGAAATGAGAAAAGCATATCTGTCAATTACTTGTGATTTATAGATAGTGTAACTACTATTATCATCATGTATATACACCATGGGTGCTTGACCTAAATGAAACCAGCATGTAGTTTGTTTGTATTGAACGGATCACAAAGAACTCTCTGATCTCATTCAGAGACCACTGCAGTATAGAAAATAACAGCTACTCTCCAATTGTTATGCATGATCTTCCATGTATCGAAGTGTAGCACGTCTGACTCCCAAATTTCCAGCTCTAGTTAAAGGAAAAAATGTTTGCGTTTGTTCAAAAAGAAAGAAATCTGAGTGGTTAAAGACTATAAGTTTGATATGTACACTTTTTGTTGCTACAGTGAGGGGACAAGCACCCCTTAGGATTCAAACCTGTGAGGCACAACCCGAGCCAAGGGGCTCAGTTGTAAATTTGATACATGCACTTATTATGTAATAACAAGGGCCTTGGCTTAAGGTTCAATGATGCAGAACTCTTGAAGCTGTCATGGTTTTCTCTCAGTGCAAAGGGGTTCTAAAGCTTTACATTCACATATTGTATCGTATGCTTTTGATGCAAGTTGGGGGAATAAAAACATATAGCTTCCATATTTTGAACTTAGTGGCTCTTGCTAGATTTCTCCTTTGGTTTGGTTATTTGGATATGGCTTATAAAATACAAAAGTCTTGGTTTTTTTTTTTTTTTTTGAGAAACCGAAAGCTTTGTATTTAGATTCTTGAAATTATCTTTGCTTTCATTTAAGACTTATAAAATACAATAACTAGTCTCTTGATGACTTATACAAAGAAAATAAGGAAAACTAATAATCACGGTTTTAAAAACCGGTATGTTCAAAGAATTGTTTTTGCTCTTGGTTTTGGTATTGACTAGTTTTAGGAGTTTTTATCGGACTGGATTGGTGCATAGTTTTAAAAAACCAGACCGAAACAGGCAGTTGAACCATTTCAATAGGGAACGGGCATCAATCCGATTGGGAACCAGGAGCAAAAATGGTTCTTAGACCATACTGGTTTTTAAAACCACGCTTAGAAGATAAAAGTGACTTGAAATCTGCCACCTCCACTCCACTTATATGATTTACCAGTCTTTAAAAGAAATTACTTTCTAACACAATTTTTTTTTGAAAGGACAAATTGTATGCACTCAAGAACCAATGTGATGTTAGAAAGTTAATATGCTGATGCAGATTGGTTAAGGAAAAACATAAAATAATAAAATATTTTATTCTTCCTTAACTAATCTGTATAAAATATTTTATTGTTCCTTAACCAATCTGTATCAGATGCTCAGTTCCGTTAAGATTATAAAAAGCTCTATTTTCTTCAACATCCCCCCTTCACAAACCATAAAAATAAAAAATTTCTTCCAGTTCAACATTTGCTCTCTGCTGTTTAGATTTCCATTTATGTAACGGTTTAGTATAACCCCCTTAACACACATTGCCTAATGCAAATCAAGGGAAAAGAAATTCACTATTAGTCTGCTGCCATTTGCTATTCATGGTCTTGGAGGATGAAGGAAGAGCATGAATATCCTTTCCCAAGACAAAATTAGCACTGCCACTAAGTGATAAGATCTCTTAATGACTACTTCCAGATTTCTAGCCAAGAAAAATAGGAAACAAGTGGTAAAAAATGCATTTGATAAGGATTAATGACCATGCAGTTGTTTTTATGACATTGTAGATTACCTTATCCTAATTACCAAAAAGCCCAATAGGTTCATATTACTTAAAAAAAGAAAAAGAAAAAAAAAAGCAATAAGAGTTATAGAGAAGCAAATAGTCTTCTGATATGCAATTATAATAAACAAAGACATTTACCTTAGCATGAGTAACAATTACAACATCCATTGAAAAATACATAAATTCAAATAAATTCATCACCATCAGTTTTGCATTTTAATTCAGATATGGTGACAGGATTTAAGATGACTTTTATCACCCTTCCAATCCAAAATGAACCGTAGTGGGTTTGTAGTCAGTCACCAGGTACTTCACGAGGCAGGAGCACCTTTGCGTATCAACATGAGCAGGATGAGCAATATACTCTGCTACACCCTCCATACTCTCAAAGGTGGATTCCAAGACATGAGTGAAACCTTGATTTTTGTTCCCAGCACTCACATCCTTGCCCCTGTTAATCACATAACATGACCAAAAATTATTTACATAAATGAAGTCTGTTCAAGGTCTTAAACCAGTGTTACAGTCACCAAAGTTCACTAGAAAAATTTCTTGGTGCTGAAGCCTTAGAGCATCATTCCACAAACAGAGTGAAGCTGCTTTTGGTTACAAAAATTTAAAAACATATTATACCCATGATAAGCTAAAAAAGCCATTTTGGAATTTGAAAGAGGTGCACAAAAAGTTCTTTCAGTCTTTCATGTTTTTGACTTGGGGTATACAACAACAATATGAGAAGTCATTGGAACTCTTTCAGGAGATTCTTTATGCTGTAGCATTCCTACAGTTCTTTCCTTCCTTTTGAAAGGAAATGCTGTCTGATTCTTGCTTGGAAAATTGAAAGATATTACATAATAGGATTTGACAGAAGTATGTCATCTACACTGTCTACAATGTCTAAAGCAGAGAATATGTATAATCGTTTTATGTCTATGTTTCTATGTATGCATATATACAAAACATATTGATATAAGTACTAGTCCTGTAGTCCAATTAAATTAGTACTATCCCTATATTGGAATTGGTATGTATTTGGGGGCTTTTATTGTTGACCAGTTTCACTCAGAGAAGGAAAATTATGCAGGTTTGGACCAATGACGAGTATGAGAGTGTGAAGCATAGGGTGGTGGTGAACTCAGAGAAGGAAAGGTCTCCATTGCATTTTTCTTACACGCATCATCCTACACCATGGTGATGGTTGAGCCCTTGGAGGAGCTAACAAGTGAGCAAAATCCTGCTAAATATAGGGCATACAGCTGGGGCAAATTTATAACTCACAGAAAGCGGAGTAATTTCCAGAAACTGAGTGTTGAAAACGTCCAAATTAGTCATTTTAGGATATCAAAGTAAGCTGTATTGTCTTTTGGCATCTGACAAGCAATAACATTCAGCTTCTTGTAGAGTACTCTATATGCTGTACACAAGAGTTGATACTTTGGAAGCATAATGTGACTCATCTCAAGGACGAGCAATTCTGTAAATAATAACTGGTTAATATGCATTAATAAACTTGCCTTATATGGCTAGAAGTTGAAGTTATTGCTTGATGCTGGTGCATCAGCGTAGTAATTTCATTAAACCTGATATTTGAATAAACACAAATTTATCATATCTGGGGTATCCGTGTGCAAGTGTTAATATGTTTTGATAGTTTATCTTAATATCACAATTGTATAACTCTCATTTGAAGTAAAGTTCTGTATTGGACACCACCTTCTTCGTTTACATTCATTTACGTATTAAAATTTTAAAATAATAGAAATGATTAAAATTTTACTTTTTATTCCCTCAAAAAAAAAAAAAAAGTTCTACTTTTTATTAGTTTAAATTTTAATATTCACCATCTGTCATCAACTTAGATACTTTCAGCAATAGTCTTTCACATACATTATGAATTTTTTGAGATAGAAATACACGGCAGAAAATCGAGTAAGAAAAATTAACGTTCTGACTGGGATGACCAAAAAATTAAGTGTGTTTGATCAGAATGCTAGAAAAATAAAAAGGTAAAAAAGCATATTACATTTGCCCATTCTATATTTTCAGTTGTTTTTTGGACTCTGTAAAACTGTGTAAAATGGTCTGCGTGCAACACATATTCTTATTCCCCTATTTTAAATCCAATTTGAACTCATGTTTGTATAAAGCCGCCATAGGCTAGGTGGTGTAGCTGTATCTGTACTATTTAATCTATAATTGACCCTGGCTACATGGCAAAATTCTCACATAAAGACAATTCTCAAAACGATAATTATTTAATCATTATCTTGAAAAAATAACAAAGAAAGTTTAACCTGTATAGCACATTCATAGCTTAGAACCAACAATTCCACTGCAAAGAGACGTATTACTCAAAAAAAGAATAAGCGACTCAAGAAGCAATAGCGCTGTTCCTTATATCATTTCCCTAAGGTACATGGATTAATGAACTGAAAGATGATTACAGAAGAGACGAAAGTCTCAAGGGCACTATCACAGCCCTCATGGCTGAAGACAACAGTCACAAAGTGTCCTCTATTATCCATGCAAAATATCTTCAAATTGCATGGATTGCGGAGATCCATAGTGAGTGACAAGGGATTCTACCTTCACTGGAGTTGTTCAAGCTACAGGTACTGTTCTTGCAATGTCTACTGCCTATCATCCACAAACAGATGGGCAAACTGAAATAATTAACAGGGGAGTGGTGCATTATCCAAGATGCTATGCTGGTGAACATTCCAAGCAATGGTGAACAATGAACATGGCTGCCTTTTACAGAGTTTTGGTACAACACCAACTTCTACGCTTCAACTAAGACCAGTCCCTTTGAAGCTTAATATGGGTATCCTCCACGGCTCCACCTAAGTTGATACAATATGTTCCTTTCAATTCAAACTTCAAAGCTTGAGGCTGTAGATGCTCACTTGAGAACCAGGGAGGCTATTCTCAATCATAATATTATAGCAGCATAGAGAGTGTGTTGCTGGTGATTGGGTGTTCTTTAGATTAGTGCCCTATAAGCAAAAATCACTAGCAACTAGAAGGAGAAGTGGCTTATAAGCTGTTCTTGCCATTTCACTCCAAAACTCATCCGGTATCTTCCTTAAAACCTAAGCTAGGTAGTCATGTTGTTCCGCTACCTACTCTGCCTCTGGTGGAAAAGGATGATGAAATTTGGCCCAAGCCTAAAACTATTTTGCAAAGGAGAATGAAGAAGTGCATGATTAACTACTTAATAAGTAACTCGTTAGTTGATAAGCTGTTAACTGATAGTTAGCCTATGCACAAAATGTGATCCCTGCAGATGCAGAAGTAATCAGAGTATTGTTGGAAATAATACACAAAGCAATAAAAGAAGAATAGAAGACAAACAAAAATAGAATTCTTAGACAATATTTGTCTCCACACTCTTGTTACTAAAGGTTTATTTTAAATTTGTTTTTAAGATACAACCAAGTTATTGGGTTCTACAGATAGTAATGGTAGAGAATAACTACAAAATTTCTTGTGTTTCTTTCTAACTTTCTAGGTTCAAAATTTTAATGAAAGCAGTAGTAATTATTTTGTAATAATGGTAAGTGAGTAAAAAGGATTTTTGTACTTGTTAATAATTTGGCATTACTCGCAAGATTCTTGACTATTATGAAGTTGAATTGAACACACACACATACATATATACACACACACACACATATATATATATAAGCAATTACCAAGTAGCCAAACAATTGCTAACAGTGACTTGTTGAAGGCATTTCAAATTGTGACAATATGAGCTTGTTAAACATCAAGCACCGCATCTCTCACTTTCTCTAGTATTCGATTATAAATTTATCTAATTTAAAAATATTAGTTATAGTATTATGAGTTAGCAATGTGGGCAAGTCTCCAATTTAATTTTGTTAAATTTGTGTGACATTTTTATTATATTATGTATTTATTTTTGTCTCTTTATCTCTGTCACTTATCCACTGCCCCAAACAAACGTATTATAGATTCACAAATCACAAACATTATAAAACATATGGAGTGGAGAAAGAAAAATCATATCAAATAATTGTTTGGTTTTAAAGTTGAAGGAGAGAAAAAATTCGTGATGGAGGCTGGAGGCAGCAGCGGCCGGTGTCAAAGGTGTGTGTGAACTCTCTCTCTCTCCAATTTGGTTTAGGTTGTAACCGTGGGGTGGGTTAATTGGGTTTTAAATTTTTTTGGGTTGGGCTGTTATGGAGGGTGCTAAAGTTTTGGAAGAGAGGGTCCAATCCTAAAAAATTTAAAATATACTTAAAAAACAAATTGGGGCTTCTTCTCAAAAAAATATTTTGAGCTAGGGGGCCCGGGGCCCTTCTGGGTCCGTGATGTCTCCATTCTTGTCAAAGATAAAGCAACCAAGGCTTTCTTTTACATGATACTTTCCAACAGATGCATGAATTAGAAATTGCAGTAGAATGCACTCAATAACAAACATTTACTATACGAATTGTGGTTCTCTGAAATGATCAATCATTTCAAAAGTCACCAATAAAGGTCCTTGCTAGACAAGAACACAGAAGTATATAAAATGTTTTTGTCCAAGTTGACTGGCTCAGTATATTATAATAACTTGGGAGTCTTAAGTAGTATAGTTTAGTAATCACTTGAGGAAAAAATCATGCACTGATCAAACTCCATCATGTCAAAGGCAAAACAAATACAAGAAGATTTTAGAGCCCAAAATAGTTATGATTTAAGAAACATTCATGGCTCCAGATCCTAACAAGTATTAAGCTATTTGGAAATTTACCTTATAGGGCCACAAAACCAAGAAAATAATCTTCACTTTACAAGCACAATTCTTCGAATTGATTTTGCACCTGTTGCAGTATCCAAATTAGCACTTCACTCAAAAAGCTATAATGATAAGAGAATATTTATGAATGAGATAAAAAAAAAAAAAAAAAAAATTCACATATATACCGTTTAAATTTCACTAGGTAATGTAATCAATAAAACCATGATTGTACACCAACTCATAAAATTGGCGGCCACTCAAAATATTACTGCCCAACAGGAAATTCACTGGATTTAAATTGCACCAAAGATCTTAATGAACAAATTTTTTTTTTTTTTTTGAGAAACAAACACACATACACCAGGGAGAGAGAAAAGGATTCTAGTACAAAGGTACATCATAAATCTACTCAAAAGCCATGTTAACTTAATGAACAATTAACTTAAGCTATTCAGGTTAAAAAATATTTTGGGCATAGAAATATCCTCTCAATGATTTGAAACGACTATAATTTTTCTCAACTATAAATCACAGCTAACATGTCATAGACCTCACTCAATGCTCTAAGTGGAAGTACTGCCAGCTAGCTCTAGCTGATGGCAAGCTTATATTTTAGCATCAAAAAGGACTTAGAGCATTCACAATAAGGCTTTTAAAAGCTAAAAAGTCAAATTTTAGCATCCCATTCCACCAAAAACACCCTACAACAAAGATGCTATTTCTATAAATTTTGGCATATGAGCTACAGTAGACTGCCATAGATAGCAGTTTACTGTAGCTCAAATCTTATAACAAACAATATTATTATATTCCTTAGATAAGTGGCATTGCTTTTAATGTTTGTAGATGTAGTTTTTTAAAAAATAGAACTTTTGATGTAGGGTGTATTATAAAATAAGATGTTAAAATTGATAAAATAACTTTTTGAGACGCTAAATGCTAAAATTTTTGAAAGCTTTGATGGGAATGCAAGGATCTCTGTTGCCTGAAGAATAGGTACTCATGACACTAGTTCTTGGAGGCTGCCTCTCTCTTTATCTAGAAATTTCTAGAATTTCTCATGCAATCTTTCTCTTTGGAATTCTTGGTTGGAATGATGAAAAAGTGGGATGATAAAAAATGGAGAGATTATAGAAAAGTAGGAGGATAGAAAAAATTTTAGTTTCTATCATTTGTGTTTGGTTGGGGGTAGAAAAGTGGAGGGATAGAAAACTTTTTTGCTTGGTTGAAAATAAAGTTTTTATAAATTTATCATCATGTCCCTATTAAATAAAACAAAAAGTAACTGTGGGGCCTATGGGCCTGATAGCCTCGGCCCATCATGAAACAGGCCCAAGGCCCAGGCCGAGGAGCATAGGCTATTTGTTGTTAGGGTAGGAGAAAGTCTCTTTTCCCAATCCACGCCGAGGACCACCTTATCCTCGGCCTGACAAAGGTGATTTTGGGGAAAGACAAACCCCAAAATAAGCTATCGCTCTCACATTTAATGCACTCAACTAACCCCCCTGGCCGCATTAATGGGGAGGTAACCCCTTGACAGGATAACGTTGATCAGAGTGAACCACTTGAGTACCGATAAGGCCTCTGATGGGACGGACGACCAGAAAAAAGGCCAATAGGTGATCAACAGATGGAAGGAGGAGATAGGAAGATGAAAACTATAAAAGAAAAGCTAGTAAAGTAAGGAAAGAGGAAAAAGGAAGAAAGAAAAAGGAAGAAAGAAAAAGGGAGAGAACAAACAGGCCTTCTCGGCCACAGGCCAAGGAGCATTCCCCCATTTCTAAAGAAACCCTTAGCCTTTTTTATAAGAAAAGTTCATGCATGGTGGTCGACGGTCAGCACCTAAACCTCTCAACCCGCTCTCTATAAATTTATTGTTTGGGCTTATTGGGCTGAAAACCCATCACTCAGGGTCAATCCAAATTGAGTCCCTACAGTAACATATTATATTTTTAAAAAATTGTGTATAGCACTTCAGTAAAAAAAAAAAAAAAAAAAAAAAAGCAAAATCTTCCTCTTTACATACTGACTTTTTTTGGGGGGAAGGGGGGTGAGATCATTATTGTAACATCTTATTAATTCTTATTAACTTTTCTTCCATTGGTTTATCACTTATTTGGATAAAGTTATGTTGATAACAACTTATTCTTCTTTGTGTGTTTTTTTTAATTTTATTTTAGGTTTTAATTTCTACATTAATTGATAATTAGGTTTAAGAAAAAAAAAATTCTATCCTATTTCCTCACAACTATCCATCACGTTTTCTTTTATTTTTTGTTAAATTTTTTATTAATTTTTATGTTATATTCACATATGATTTTTTTTTTTTTTTTATAATTCAAATTGCATCAAATATTTTTAACTCAAAAATAAATAAATAAAAGTAAATAAATCCCCTTCTTTGTTCTTATTAACTTTTCTTCTATGACTATATCACTTTTTTGGATAAAGTTATGTTTCTAAAAAAAACTTCTTCTTTTTTGAATAACTTTAAACTTCTAAGCTGATTTTTTTTTTTTTTTTTTAAATCTATCCTATTTCCTTATTGCCATCATTCAGGTTTACTTACTTCTTCTTTTTTTATGTCAACATTTTTTTTTTCATTCAATTTATATGACATATTTTTTGGATAACTTCTTCTTCTTCTTTTCTCTCCCCCATTATCAATAATTTTCATTCTCTTACGATTCCTTCCTATGTTGTTTAGAAATCTAACTCTTCTTTGTTTGTTTGTTTGTTTTTTTTTTTTTTTTTCCTTATTACGTAGGCAATTTGATGTTTGTGAAATTCATAGTAGAAGTCTTTATCAAACCTACCATCCAATAGCCTAAATAGGTATGTATTTCTCTTCTTTGTTTTTGTGTGTTTTTTTTTAAAGGTTTTGCTTATGAGTCATAAATGCAATTTCAAATCCATGAAATCTATTATATAAGCCCCTATAAATATTAACGCTTAATCTATTTATTATTTAAGAATTATCAAATTCTATTTTCTCTCCTACAACAAAGGTTCCATATGTATTCGTGTTATGTTTATATATGCGTTATTAGATTAAATTAATTTTCTTAAGTAGTAAAATTTTTATTAATAAAAAGGAGAATAATTGAGCAAAAGCATGATGTTTTAAAGATTTAGATTTTAGCTTCACACCTCCACAAATTAAGAGAGTTTGAATTTAAGTTTAGTATTGATTTTTACTTTTTAATGACACTTTTATGAAGATAGTTTTCTTGAGATTAAACTCTATTAGCTAAGCTAAAGTTTTAATAGTATAAAATTCTATTTCCAATAAATCCAGAGTAAGTTTACAACTTTTGAACCATTGCTATATTAATTTTTGGATAGATACAAAAGTTTATTTGTAGGTATCAACTTTTTTCCCTCTTCCTCACTATATGAATTATCTACAATTTTTAGTTTGTCACTACACTTTTTTGTTATATTTTAATTTAAGTGTTAGTTTATATACTTTTAAAATTTTCAATCCACACACTTGAAAAAGTTTAAGTTTTACAAATTTCAGTTTTTTTCCTTGAGTTAAGAGTTTTAGTTTAGTATTTATTTTACTTTTTAATGACACTCTTATGAAGAGTTTGTTTGTCTATTTGGTTACAAAACATGTGAAGATTTCATATATAATCATCTAAAGCAACTTTACTCCACACATAAGGTTAACACTTATTCTTTCTTTGTTTACATTATGCATTATGAAAGTCAAAATAGTGCTCATAAGCCTCAAATGCCATGTTTTATATCCTCAAAATGCCCATTCCTTTTCAATTTTTTCCTTTCAAAATTAAAGTGTTTTGGTAATAGGTTATACTACTATATGCATACTATCATTAATTATTAATATAGTGACAATAGATAGTTAATGCAGATCAAACTCTTTCAACAATAATTTAAAAATCTATTTTCTAAA
>NW_027069503.1:1585125-1630952 GCF_002906115.3 Quercus suber
TGTCCTACATCAGACCCCTCCACTTGAAACAAACTCGTCCTCGAGTTCATCTTTGAAATCTGAAATCTTCCGCTCCAAATAAACAAATATTTCGAATGCTTTAATAACTTCAATAGGCTCTGAAACTTGAATCCTTCACAAAGTGTAGCATAAAGTTTCTTCTCATCTACTTTCAATTTATTTGCAATATCAATCAAAAAAGAGTTGATAATAAAATTAAAATTTTCTACTCCAAGAAAATCAACAAATTGTGTAGTCATCTTCAACAAATCAACTGGGACCTCAGGATTGTGAGTTGTGGACTCATCCTCATATTTGATCTCAATTGAATCTTCCATAATGTTCTCAATAATGACCATATCTTCATTCCTGTCATCATCCACAACCAATTCAACCGTTGTGTTTTTGACCTCTTCAGCAAATTTTTGACAAGTTGTATCTTTAATCTTCAATTCAATAACTTGCTGCAAGTCTTGATCTTTTTAACCCCTACAAAAATTTCTTTGGAAATAGGTTGCTTCCTTCTCAACCCTCAAACTCCTTTCTTTACTTGACACATGGACTTGACTGTGATAATTTTGATTTTGTGGTTGACCTTTCATGTTTTGAACATATTGCTTTTCATATGATAATACAGATTTATAATCAACACTTGTATAATCTAGTATATCATAATAGTCATTAGGAACCATAAATCAATTAATACCTTTTTCATTCTTTGCCAGAGCAGATTGGATGCTTACCTCGCCGCTTTCTATCGATTTGAATGTCTTCCCACCATTCCTCTGCTTCATTGTCTAATTTATTAGATGCAAGCCGCACCTTTTCTTCATCACAAATCTTCCAAAATTAAAATACTCTTCTAAATTAAGAAGCCAATCAATAAAATCCATCTTACACATATCTCCATCAAAGAATGGAATTTTCTTGTAATTAGGAGTGCGTTTTGAATATATTGAACATTATTGTTGTGAGATGATTTCCTAGCAAGAAGAGTAGCAATCTTTTGCTGGATTTCACCATAATTTTCTGACTCTTTTCATAAAATCGTTGCTCATCACGAGCCTCTTCACGAAACTTGAGAAACTCAGCCCTAGTGAGGACTGGGTTGTTGACGTCGTCACCGCCGTCATTGTTGTGGTGGTCACCGTCTCGCCGGTTAGCCATCAGGCCAGGGTAAGTCAAGGCTCTGATACCAACTGATGTCGCGGAAGCCTAAAGAGAAGCACACACGATGCTCTCTTGATGGAACAGAAACTAAACTGTTAGTTCCTAGGTAGTAAACCTCGAATCCACGAGGGGTTCCTTGAATCCACAAGGTGATAGGTCTGGAATCCACCAGAGAACACAATAGACATAAGTCTGAATTTTTATTGATAATAAACTATGGAAAAACGTTTACAGACTTTGGGGCCTATTTAAGGGCTCCTTAAAACTTGATTGACAAGAAATATAATCTAAATTAACTCTTAATTGATACCTAACCATAACAGGAATCAAATTTGACCTAAAAAACATTAAATGCACTAAAAACAAGAAAATAAATCACCTAAACCTAAAATAACGTTTTTTTTACATAAAATACTAAAATAATAAATTACAATAATTAAATAGTAAATTGTGTCCTACATCATAAGGTCATCAATGCTCATTTTCTCCCAAGCTGTTCTCCTTGTTTTCGATGACCTGTAGAACTTAAAATGCACTCTCTGCGGCTTATTTCCGTCAACATGACACCACCATTCTGGAACAACATGTATAATTTCCCCTTTGCACTCTACAACGCTACCTTTCAAGCCAGAGTCTCGTGTATACATGTCATGCCAATTATTATTTTTCTCCACAGAGCATTCAGTCCACTTGGAAGTATTCATATAAAACATGAGTACTTGTCCATATAAATCGACAGATACACATTGCAGTCGTCAATGAATATATTGGCAAAGAGTAGTATGAACATTCAGGATTGTTCGAAATAATCTAAATAGCAACAATTTACTTTTTGAACAGAGGAATGCATTTTTGTAAGAAGACATTAAATCCAAAAAATAAATTGTCATCTCCTTTCTACTCCAGAAATTTTCAAACTTGATTTTCCTCTCACAAATGATCTCACGTATGCATGTGTGTGTTCCAGTATATGATCTAGACGCAAATTCATTATAGAATTAAGAATGTGAACAAACTTGCATTTCCTTTAATTTTTCCTGAACTGAACATTATAGAATTAAGAATGTTAGAAGAGTGCAGAGTGTAATATTAATTCATTGTGACACAACTATACAAGACTAGGTATTCATACTAAGATTAATCTTATTCTAATCCCATATTACATCCCGTTAAATGTAACAAATTTAGGAATCCTAGTTCAACAACCAATTAGCATACTTGTAACTAAGGATAATTGTTCCATTGCAACTAGAACGGAATAATATTGAATAAAATAGGTTACAGGTAATTAGGAAGAAGCAGGATTGATTTGTTAATGAGAATTTTAATTGGAAGTAGATAGTGATTGGATAAGATTGAGTTTGGACGTGAAGCCCATTTCTTTACTTCAGTTGCATGAATTTAATATGAAATGTGCTATATGCAACGATTTGAGAGCTTGCATTCTAAGACCCAAATCCACAAAATTAAACTTTTCTCAAGCTCTTTTCGTGGCTAGATTTTTATTTATTTATTATTTTATTTGTCTGTGTGGGACATAAATGGCTAGATTAGGTAAACAATGCGATTAACACCCTATGAAATTTCCCCCTATTATACTTAAAATTGAAATAATGAGCATCCATATCTTCTAATTTAGTTTGAATTTGTAGAGCCAAATGATTTATGTGTTTACTTGAATTTATATTGTGGATAAAATGAGCAGTAATAAATCCTTTTTCTTTTTTATGAGAATAATAAAACGTATTATGTTTTAATTGACCAGAAAGACGTTTTTTAATCTATAGAGTTTTAACTAGTGCAAGTTATAACATTTTAAATTTTGCTATGATAATTATATGCTTAAAGATATTTTTTTTTTCATTTGTTAGCGAATAAGCCAGCACCAAATCTATATATTACTAAAAACTGAAGCGTAGCATTTAACGTTGCTACACTCCCATTGAGCCATGTCAGGAGCCATGTCATTATCAAATTTTTTCCCATTTTTTTATACAATTTTTTAAAATTTAAAGTGAATTAAAAACTCTATTATATTACAATCAAAATATCATATTTAATTTATCTTCTTTTTAATTATTCTTATTTATTATTAAATTTTCAATTCCATTTTAACTTATCATATCCCCATTACACTTTACCTTAACTTTCTTCAACCTTTCTCATTCCATTTCAACTTTNGCCTCGTTAGACGTGGGGAGCACAAAGCGCCTGAAATTAATGATGGGCAGTGACGCGCTCCAAAACGTCAGCAACGCGCCTTGGGCAGATGAATAGAACCCAATGCTGATGGGGAGTAAGGCTCGACTGGGCACAGAGCAGGCTCGAGGATGTCAAAATCCTTCTCCCACCGAGGATGCGTGCAGCAAGATTTTGAGGGGCTATTGTGTGGCCAAAAAATCGGGCAGCCTCGGCCACCTCAAACCGGGCTAGAGGCCCACTGAGGATGCATGTGGGGTCCGAGGATGAAAGCGCGTTGTCCGGCCCCAAGGAACATATCCGAGGAAGACCCTGCCCTCGGACATCCGAGACCACGAAGTACACAGCACACTCCACCAAAGGGGGGGGTCTTCTTGAATATCCGAGGAGGAGAGGGGCAAGTGCCACGGTTGGCGACGGGAGCACTAAGGGAGCAATTCTCAGGCGAGCTGTCACCTCCACATTGAATGCTCTCAACTAACGTCCTGGCCGCATTAATGAGGATAGACTCCTGAACAGTGCTGTCTTGGTGTTGCAACCCACGAAGGGAATGGGGATGCGGCTGATGGGACAGGCTCTCAAATGGTGGTCTGGCTAATCAACGAATGGAGGGCTGGGATTAGTTTAGAGAGAGGTATATAATGTAAGGAGTCCCTCTTGAAAAAGGGAGAAAAAAAAGAGGGATCTGCATGAAGAAGGCTTAGCGACTTGTGTTCTCTAACCTTTGTAATCAATCTTAAAAGAAAATAAGAAGGCCAATCCTCGGAGGACAAGTCCGAGGAGCCTTATTGTAACACCCATTTCATGTTTTAGGTTGATAAACTCTCATGCAACCATGCAGGGAGTTGTATCCCTTGCTAGGGCCTAGTTCTGGAGCCACTCTCTATAAATTCATTGAAGGGCAAGCTGGGCTTGGGTCACTCTCTCAACCTGAAGAAGTGTCCCAAATCTGGTCCCTACATATATATATTTTAATTTTAGTGTAACAGGTTGACCATCAAAACATACTTATGCAGTATTGAAAGCTCCACCAAATGCATCGCAGAAATCATTTTAAATTACTAGATGTCATTAGTTTGCCAAAATTGGAATTGACAGGTAATCCAGCTTGATAAGATTTAGTTTTATATTTTATTTGTTATCTTTTTATTCTCATTGGTTGTTAAATGTTATATTAATTCATTATAAAGATAGTATATAAAATATAATATTATTTTATTACATAGCATAACTAAAATAATATGGTGTTTTTGCTATACATTTCATTTTTATTATTTTATTCTCATTTATTTTATTCAATTTTAAATTTAGCAACATCCTCTATATCATAATTATTTATATTTTGTCTCATTTTTTTAAAATTAAACGTATAATATTTTATTCAATATATAAAAATTGTTCTTATAAAGTCTTCCCATGAAATGTTACAATGCATCAATGGAAAAATGAAATACAAAACAAATATCAATTTAGAAACACTCAATTAGAAAAAGAAAAGAAAGAAAAGAATAAACAATTTCTTATAAAGTATTCCCATAAAACGTTACAATGCATTAATAGAAAAAGAGAATACAAAACACATGCTATTTTAGAAACACTAAATTATAATATAATAATAATAATAATCAAACCAAACATATCATAAAATAATAAACTAATAGTTATGGATGTACTAACTTCATGGTAGCAAAATGGAATAAAATAAAATAAAAATAAAAGTTACAATATGCATATTTAGTACATTAGAATTATCATCAAATTTGGGAAAACATTAGGATGTTAACAAAGGGAGAGAAAGAGATTAGTAAAAGAAATCAAACGTCAATTAAATAAATTAATTAGTAACCGTTAATTGGAAAACAAAGAGAGACCGATGGCTAAGGGAGTAAAAATTTAATTAAAGATGACCTTACGAATGTTATTATAAACTTTACAATGCAAATAAATAAATGTTAAATTCACTTAATTAAATCATATAATCAACAATTAAATAAAATCATACAAAATTTAAACTTGAAACTAATCAAACTCTAATCTAGAAAATCATATTTATTATCAAAACTAAAAGGAAAAGTTCTTTAGTAATAATAGAAATATATAAAATAAAGATGAAAATTTTCAAAATATTTTTTTTTTCATATTTAATTTAACATTATTTATAAATAATAAAATATAAAAAAAAATCCTCAAATGCTTATATTCTTCACACACCATGACTTTTAAAATCTAATGAAAGGTTCTAAGAATTTAACTCTCATTTAATGCCTCTATTATGAAAATCAAAAGCCAGTAAAATATGATAATAGTAAGAAACATTATAAATGAGAATATGAAAAAACTAATTAGCCACTATTATAATGGAATAGATGTCTTTTTTTATGCATCTAAGAAAATGAAATGTATAGGGTTTACTTATTAAGGTATATGTAAAGATTCACATTAAAAAAATTATGTAAAGCTTTAAAAAAAAAAAAGAATATGTAAGGTTTTTATTAACTTAAAAGATAATGAAAAACTAATTTTTAATTACTACAACCGTCGCTACTCTATAAATCACAAATAACACTATATTCAATATCCTAAACAACATAGTTAGACCATTTTGGATATATACCACCATATTCAACTTATAAATTACAATCCAAATCAATCATAAAATTACACAATCAAAGCATGAACATGTAAC
Source organism: Quercus suber (assembly GCF_002906115.3). Lineage (NCBI taxonomy): Eukaryota > Viridiplantae > Streptophyta > Magnoliopsida > Fagales > Fagaceae > Quercus > Quercus suber. The sequence continues at coordinate 1,591,181 of NW_027069503.1, forward strand.
ATGTATTACCTTCTGAATTACTGTTTGGAATTTTCACAATTATTGAAAGAGAATCTCCAAATTTAATTTTTAGAAAACATCAAGACAAGGTGAATTTTATTCTTTTTAACTTCCATAGAGAAAAAATATTACGCACATTATTTCAACCCTTATGGAAAAGAAGGTTTACATGTAGCATGCAAAACATGTTTAATTGACTTAGAGATGTAACTTATAAATTACAACCCAAATCAATCATACAATTACATAATCAAAGCATGAACATGTAACATGCATTACCTTCTGAATTATTGCTTGGAATTTTCACAATTATTGAAAGAGAATCTCCAAATTTAATTTTTAGAAAACATCAAGACAAGGTGAATTTTATTCTTTTTAACTTCCATAGAAAAAAAAATATTACGCACATTATTTCAACCCTTATGGAAAAGAAGGTTTATATGTAGCATGCAAAACATGTTTAATTGACTTAGAGATGTAAAAATTAGTCAACTATCTATGGTAGAATTAAGGTTTCAAATTTTAAATAAAACAATTCTACAATAATAAAAAATTATTTTGTGATAAATATGATTATGAAATGCATTACTTTTCATTAAATTAGTTCAAATTACAAAATAATAATAATAATAATGAGATCACCATAAAAAATAATCACGCGCAACGCGCGGGTCTGCGACTAGTAATTATATAAAAACAAAAACAATAAAAAAAGCTAGTAGCTAACAAATAGGTTAGCCATTGATGTGGCGTTTGGTACGGGGGAATCCACATTACTCTTGGCATCCAGATTCCTAAGAATGTAGCTATTCTTATGTTTGGTTTATTCCCTGGAATTTTAAATGAATTATTTATTTTTCCCATTCTATTCTTAGATTTGAATGTGAACTACCAAGTCATTTAAAAAAATGGTTAAAATTGACAATTTATAAAAAAATAAAATTTTCTTTAAGTTTGGAAATCTGGATTCCCACCTGTTTTAAAGGGAATCCACATTCCTACTAAAGGGGTTTAAGAGGGGAATCTAGATTCTCTTGGCATCTGATTCCCTAACATGATTTGCAACCAAACATGAGAATCTTTAAACATTCTTAGGAATCTTAAAACATTATCTTGTACCAAACGCCATATGAGTGGTATCAAATGCTTGCAGAGTTTGCCAAAATCCTAGCATATTTCTATCTTTCTACTATTTCTCAATGCAGATTTCACTAAAATACTAGCAAATTTCAATCTATCTAGAGATGTGATAATTTTGGTGGTCAATAATCTATTTCTCATATTGGGTTACTTTTGGTTTTGTCTAATGTGAAGTAACAATGTGGTAGAGGGCCGTTAAATTTTTAGAAAGAAACTAAGAAAGTGTTGAGTCTAGTTCCTAATAACGGATTTGGGTATCCAAATCATGTAAAGATCCAAAGTGTTGAGTCTAGTGTTTGTCCTAAAACTGGATTCATATGTCAGAGGATTGTACCAAACGCCATATGAGTGGTATCAAATGCTTGCAGAGTTTGCCAAAATCCTAGCATATTTCTATCTTTCTACTATTTCTCAATGCAGATTTCACTAAAATACTAGCAAATTTCAATCTATCTAGAGATGTGATAATTTTGGTGGTCAATAATCTATTTCTCATATTGGGTTACTTTTGGTTTTGTCTAATGTGAAGTAACAATGTGGTAGAGGGCCGTTAAATTTTTAGAAAGAAACTAAGAAAGTGTTGAGTCTAGTTCCTAATAACGGATTTGGGTATCCAAATCATGTAAAGATCCAAAGTGTTGAGTCTAGTGTTTGTCCTAAAACTGGATTCATATGTCAGAGGGAAACAATTTTTATGATACATATACATAGAGTTGCAAAAACAGTAGATATATCCATCAATAGTCATGGAAACAATCAGGTATTAACATATGTCCATCAATAGTCATGGCATAAACACTCTGCTTATCAACGTAAGGTCAGGAGGTCATATTTCTTTGTTTTTTTTTTTTTGGGTATTTTAAAATTGCTTTTGAGAGACTGTTTAAGATATGATTTTGTAAAGTGGATCTCTCGGTGGGTTTGGTTTTTTTTTCCTGGGATTGGACAGTTTTGAAAGGATAAGTTTTGTTTTATAAGATGTACTCAAAAGAAAATTTAAGACATTCTACGAGTTTTCGATGTTTGAAAGACTTAATCTCGATCAAAATCTACAGAGGAAAAAGAATCAACTTCATCCCCACTGGTTATATGGTGTTTGTTGATATATTTGTTAATGTGCACAACACTTGTATGAGAAATTGACAATTAAAAACTTAACTCCTAAATACTGATACTTTCTAGCAGAGATGAGGATTAAATGGTGAGAGAAACAGTGTTAATGCAATTCTGATGCTTATTGGCTATTGCTCTCCAATTTCTTCACTGAAAAACAGTGTTTTTTTTTTTTTTTTTTTTGGTTGCATATATGCGTTTTTGGGATGAAATTAAGGTAGCGTGAATTAAGTGGGACATTGCAATGTGAATTGGAGACAAATCATAAGAAGCAGATGTCAGATGCCTTGTGTAAAGAGCTCATGAAATTGTACCTCGGTCACTGTCTGCTGCACTCACCTTGGAATCGATAGAAATCAGAGACATGGGGAAACCTGCGCCTTGAAATTTATGCAGATCTATCAAAGTTTCAAATGTGAGTATTTCATGGCATGTAAGTGAAGCTTTATTGTCTTCATATTTCATTCTTCCAAATACTATAATTTGGATGAGAAGTCAAATAACTATTATTGTGCTGTGATCTTCTTCTAATACATTATGCTGGGGTAACTTGGTAGGTTAGGTCAAATTTTGAGCTGTGAAGTTTCTTTGTGCTATCACCTTCTTCCAATACACTTACTTTTTCTAGGTGCAATGTTATTTTAAGCGTTATGTCCGATCTATCTGTCTCTACACTTTTTGGTTTTCTTCATATCATTATGACGTGCATCCATAACACATTTAAGCACAGTTTGTGAGGAAGATGTAGAATTCCCAATTGCGTGGTTCTGCTACTACAATTCTCCTTTTGTTATTGTCCATTGGTTAGAATACATAAATTATCCAAAACGAATGTGTTTGCGAATTTTTTTATTTTTGGTGTTCAACTATATAACCTTCATGTTTTGCTTTTGAGATTTTTTTATATTGCCTTCTGGAGGTCAGAGTAATTATATGTTTAGTGATGAACTGGTTATCAATTGGTAGAAAAAAAAAAAAAAAAAAATGCATAACCAGAAGTTAGCTAAGCTGACAGGAAATGATATTTTTAAGGAACATGTTCCTCCATGATCTGCTGAAAACCCACTGAGTTTGGCTAAGTTGAGAGAAATTAGTGGCAGTGGCATATTTGTTGATGGAAAGGCAGAGTCAAGGGACAATCTCGTAGGTGTCTACAAGTCCCCTGGTTGTGAGAGCAGCTTTGCTTTGGTTTAAAAATTATCAGTGCATGCTGGTTTCTTCTTATCCCTTTATCAACTTTTGTGTTGCATTCCTCATGCTTTGTGAGGATTAAATAAGATTGCGGATTTTGGAGTGAATTACTCTTTATATTCGTACATTGTTAGGATGTAACATATAGATGAAAGATGTTTATGGTCTATCTTTATTGTAGATTTAGTTATGTCTAAAAAATAACATCAGATAGTATTGTTCTTTCTATATATATCATTAATAATAATATGGACCTCGATCTCTCAACTTATCGGTATCATGATTTGATTTTGTTTTTCGGTTCTTAGGCTATTTTTTCTTAATATTATATCTCAGTAATTATATTATTGTATTGAAATTTTGAGGAATAATTATTTAAGGATAAAATATTATTTATGTCCCTAAACTTTTACAAAAGTACATTTTTCATTCTTAAACTTATAAATTTTTTAAAACGTTTTACTTTATGCCATTTCGTCTATGTCTATTAGTTTGTTTTAAGTGACTTAATAGAGTGTTGACGTGGTATTTGACTTGGACTAAATTATTGAATTCAAAAAATTTTTGGACACATGGCACAAATTTATTGGCACACGTGGAAAAAAAACTGAGGAAATTAGTATTACCCCTCAACTTTATTGGAGCAGTGTCTTATGTTTCTCATTCTAATAGTTTTTCAGCAACATCGGTCATTAACCTATTTTCAAAATACAACACATTAACCATCAATTTATTAGAACAAATAAAACCTTACATGTAGAAAGAAAATCTTTTGAGAAATAGTTGAATCACATTTATCTTATTTTATTTTCATATTTGTATATTTATCAATTATAATAATTCTAATTAATTGATTAAGATAAAGATTAGTGTTTAGGCTTAATTTTTTTTTTTTTTTTTAATTATGTCGTGATCTAATGGGATTGGATATATACACTTTCTCTGCAAAATTAGATTGCTTGGCTTTGTGGAAGAATAGTAGATTTATGACCTAGATATTGAGTAACAGACAATATTAAGTTATTAACAGAAAACCAAGGCACAGACTGAATTGTGTCAAAGAGTGCCGTAGTGTCACTGCTCAAGACAAACAAATGTAAAATATCTTTTGAATTTTCAATTACAATATATTTGTTCTAATAGCGGTAAGTCTGATTGTTATTACATATTTGTGGAGTGCATGAAGACACAAAGGACCCATGCTAGTACTACCCCAACGGAAATGGAAACTGTGTGTCATATATATATATATATATATTGAGAGAGTTTCAACTTATAGCGCTCGCTCTTAATAATAGCTTTTTATTATCAAATCAAAATACCAATCAGTTTTTGGTGCAGACAAAAATTGAACCTTATATATCTTATTCAACTATCAGAAATTTTATCAATTAAGCTAACTGGAACCTAGTGTGCATTTAGGAAGCACGTTTTGCACTTCCCAAATGCACGTTTGCGTTTCTTTTTTTCTGCTTTTTTTCCCAGCCGAAAAGTTTGACTTTTCTCTTGAATAGTGCACAATGTGCACTGTTTACGGACCTACAAATTCATTTTTTAGCAATTTTTTCATTAAAAATAAGTCTCACGGTACTATTCACACATTTAAAAATTATTTTACTACAGTATTTTTCAATTTTCAGCTGTATCCAAACGGACCACTACCATGCGTTATATTGTTGAAGTGTGTAATCGATTGTTATAATTACATATCCATGGCTCAAGACACTTTAATAAGTGAGACACATATATTGAGTGAATAGTGGGTATGTTCACTGATCATTGTATTTCTTGAATTCATCCTAGAAATTTCTTCGTTATCATAATGCAAATATTTCCACATTGTGATGTGATTGAATGTAACGGACTCTCTGAGAATCTTGCATTTTCAATTCATGACTTGTTAAGAGCAATCTTACTAGCGGGAGTGTTTACGTTTGCGTTTCTTTTTTTTTTTTTTTTCCCAGCCGAAAAGTTTGACTTTTCTCTTGAATAGTGCACAATGTGCACTATTTACGGACTCACAAATTCACTTTTTAGCAACTTTTTCATTAAAAATAAGTTTCACGGTACTATTCACACATTTAAAAATTATTTTACGACAGTATTTTTCAATTTTCAGCTGTATCCAAACGGACCACTACCATGCGTTATATTGTTGAAGTGTGTAATCGATTGTTATAATTACATATCCATGGCTCAAGACACTTTAATAAGTGAGACACATATATTGAGTGAATAGTGGGTATGTTCACTGATCATTGTATTTCTTGAATTCATCCTAGAAATTTCTTCGTTATCATAATGCAAATATTTCCACATTGTGATGTGATTGAATGTAACGGACTTTCTGAGAATCTTGCATTTTCAATTCATGACTTGTTAAGAGCAATCTTACTAGCGGGAGTGTTTTCACATTTAATTAATTAATGCAACATTAATTTTAACACTTTATTACAGGATATTGCATGCGAAAGCAAATTAGAATATTATGTCCCTTTAAAAAAGAATTGAATAATACTAGGATTACAATTATTTACACAACTTTTATCATAATTTGCCAAAAGTGACAGAGTTGTGAGCGGTGGAGGTGTGGATCCACCACTCACAACTTGCAATTGTGAACTTTGTTGTGGTCCTAATATTTTTCTTTTCACTTCTCTTCCTCTTTCTAAAGTTTTATTCCTCTAAGCCCTCAGCATTACTTCTTACTAAATCTAGAATTACTAGTCTACAGGACAATGGCCGCTCTAGGATTATTTTTTAGCGGGTTCAATAAGAAATATAAATTATACAAAATTTTAAACAAAAGATAAATTAAATATATTGACATAACAAAAATAAAAAAATCTTTAATACATAAAGTTTTACAATTGCCTTCTACAATGTTTCATATCTTGAAATTATTACATGATATCTTCATTATCAATCCTACTAGCTACATATGTTTCAATGTACATAGTCAAGCAATCATTTATTCACTAATTTTTCATTTGATTGATTTATTTAAAATTTCTTAAGATCTAAATGAGCTTTTTCTAAGGTTTAAGATTAGTAGATTCTACTTTTGTTGTTGGGCTAATTAAAATTTTTCCTAGATTTTAGATCAAATTGATTTGTCATTAAGGTTTTTCTTTAGGTTTAAAAAGGTCAAGATATTATTAAGATGATTATATTTAAATTTCATTTCATTTGGGCTTAAAGTTAGGGTGTTCAAAATTTTATTTTAAGTGTCAAAATAGGAAAAATAAAATATAATAATTTTATAATAAATTTTTTTTTTTTTTTTGGTTCAATTTATTAGGGGGTTCATTTGAACCACCTGGGCTCCAAGTGCAGCCGCTCCTGCTACGGGAGAATAGTTGGATTTACATTATGCAAGGGTCAGATTCTTGTTAGCTTCCATTTTATCAATTGTACTGTTATAGTTATTAGAGATTAATCCTAGTTATAATTTGTCATTGTCAAGATTTTTTTTAGCATGGGTTGATCGATGCTTGATAGGTCATTGTCAAGTTTTTATTTATTTTTATTTTTATACATTAGAGGATAGTTGAAAAATTAAAATCCAGTTGAGAATTAAAAATCTGATAGTGATCAAGTAGATTAATTGGTGCTCTCATATAGCAAAATCTTCAGTTTTTGTCAAATAAATTTTCCGCGTCTGTATTTTTTTCTCTAAAAGATTTTTGGATTACTCAAAGTGTCAGCATTAAACAAGAACAAAGCAAAATGGATTGTTAACAAAGGTTTAAAATAATGCTCTCTCTCTCTCTCTCTCTCTCTCTCTCTCTCTCTCTCTCTCTATATATATATATATATATATATATATATAGGACAAGACTTAAGTACAATATTTAGATGTTCTTTTTTAGGTTTTCCTCTTAAGATTCTGACATGTGAATTTTTTCTCATTGGAAGGAAGTGTATTTGTCTTGAGAGGGGAACCTAAGGAATAATATATAAGGTACTGTTAGGGGTGGCAATTTTTACTCATATCTATGAACCCACCCATTATTCACCTTATTTGGATAAGTTTTAACCCAACCCATTTGAATATTTGGGCCAAATGGGTAAAGATCCATTTGGTTATTTAATTAAATGGGTCTAAATGGATAAATCCACTAATACCTACTAAACCATCTAAAATTTAAATACACAACATAAAATCTAAATTTTTAGAAAATGACCAAAATACTCCCAAAATCCAAAAATTACCAAAATACCTCCAAAACCTAAAAAATGACCAAAATACCCCCAAAACCTAAAAAAATTACCAAAATACCCCAAAAACCTAAAAATTACCAAAATACCCCAAAAACCTAAAAATTACCAAAATACCCTTGAAACCCAAAAAATAACCAAAATACCCCCAAAACCTAAAAATTACCAAAAAATGATCAAAATACCCCCGAAATCAAAAAATGACCAAAATACCCTCAAAACCCAAAAAAACGACCAAAATACCCCCAAAACCCAAAAAATGACCAAAATACTCCTTAAACCTAAAAAATGAACAAAATACCCCCAAAACCTAAAAATGAACAAAATACCCCCAAAACCGAAAAAATGACCAAAACACCTCCAAAACCTAAAAATTACCAAAATACCCCAAAAACCTAAAAATTACCATAAAATTACCAAAATACCCCCGAAACCTAAAAATGACCAAAATACCCCCTCAAAACCCAAAAAATGACCAAAATATCCCAGAAACCCAAAAAAAGACCAAAATACCTTCAAAACCCAAAAAACGACCAAAATACCTTCAAAACCCAAAAAACGACCAAAATACCCCCGAAACCCAAAAAATGACCAAAATACCCCCAAAACCTAAAAAATGAACAAAATACCCCAAAAACCTAAAAATTACCAAAATACTCCCAAAACCCAAAAACTGATCAAAATACCTCCAAAACTTAAAAATTACCAAAATACCCCCTAAACCTAAAAATTACCAAAAAACATTTTGATCAGTTAACCAATTACAAATTCAAATTAAAAAACATTTTGATCTTTATATTTCGTTAAATCTAATAGATTCAATAATATGATGTGCATATGATATTTATCCAAAAATAAAAAAAGAAGTGTCATGTCCAAAACATTTTCAAAATAAATCTTAGGAGGTAAGTTGTTATTGGTTCTACTTGAATTCATCACTAAAATTACTTTTTTTTTTTTTGCCTCCAACTTCTAATGAATACCAAAGTGAATCCTATGAAAGTGTAGAAAAGCTGCTTGATATCAAACTTGTTGGGGAAAATCCTAGTCCCCTCTATGTCTATGTGTGAATTTAAATTAATGACTACCAAACAATAGCAATATTATGGAAAAAAAAAAAAAAAAATTCCAGCAAGTACCACATAAACACAATCACACAAGAACATCAAATCTTACGTGGAAAACCCTCTAGTGTAGAGGGAAAAACCACAGGGCAGCTCCAAAAAATATCCACTATGAAATAGAGATTACAACTATCAAGTTTGTGCTAAACTTGAGTCCACAATAAATTGAATATACAACAAATAAATCTCAAGGAGTAAATATAATCTCACTACAAAGCCAGTAGCAAAATCTTCCTCTGAATACTCCAACTCTCTATGGTTGTAGCACTCAAAAACTCAATGAGAACTCCACCAATTTATCTTCATTGTGTGTAACTTGAGCAAAGAAAAATGTCTCATTTTTCTTTTTCACTCTCTCACACTCTCACTGTGTTTCTCTCTATTTTCGGACTGCACCTCTCAACTGAAGCTCTCTATTTTCTGTGTTTTGCTCTCTTTAGAACTCACACACAAAATGGCCGAATTGCGCTCTGTTTCAGCTTTCTATTTCTGCTTCAGCTCACCACCAGGCCGAATGGCCTTTGCTTCTTTCTTTTTCTTTTTCTTCAGCATGTCCCACACGCCTTGCAACACTTCTCATTAAGAGAAGTCAGACCTCTCCATGCTTTGGTCACTTCTCAATAAATGAAAAGGCTTGCTTTGAAGACTTTTGGAACGAGCTCATAAATGAGCTTTGACAAAATGTGTGTGCTGGACTCCAAAGGGTGTAACGTGTACCCAACAAAACTGTTGTATTCCATGAACTCATATGGGAAATCTCTATGTTATCATAATGCAAATATTTTCACATAGTGATGTGGTTGAATCATTAATGTATCTAATGAACTTTAAGAGAAACTTGCATTACAAAGTGTTGACTTGTAAGAGCATCCACATCCGAATTTCATATCTCATCTTATTTTATCATCCCAAAAAGTTACTTTATCAATCATACCATACTATTTTACAATACACCCAACATCCTAACTTTTATTTTCCTATTCTACTCATTAAAATAATATATTCCACAATTACCATCATTTATAATAAAACACATTATTTATTCTTTCTCTCTCTTTATTTCTGTTCAACAACCACAATCACCACCACTGTCGCACTACACACACCTGACACCACCACCACCAGCAACCCATAATCTAACGTCAACACCAAAAAAAAAACCCAGGCAGCAAACCCACGCCACCACCCATTGACCCAAAACCCACTCCGACAGAGCCACAGACACCTACCCATCGTCGGCCCACCAGCCACAACCACAAACTCCAGTAGCTGAACCAAAAAAAAAAAAAAAAAATACAATCTAATGCCAACATAGCACCACCAACACAGCACAGCCAAATCAAAATCAAAATCCAAAATCCAAAATCAAACCCATCTGTTCTCACCAAACCCAAACCCATCTGTTCTCACCGGCAGCAATGGCGAGAGAGAGAGGGTCACCCATCGCCATCTCTATTCATCCCAAACCCGTCATCATCATCATCATCTTCGACCCAAACACCAAATGCGAAACACCACCCAAACGCCACCCAAATTCAACCCAAACGCCAGAAACCCATGACCTCCACGCCTCCACCACAGCTTTTTTGATCGAGCCTCCACGTCGTTGCCTCCATTCTGTTGAAGAAGAGAGAGAAGGAAGAAGAGAAAGCAGAAAGAAAGAGAGAGAAGGAAGAGAGAGAAAAGAAAGAGAAAAAAATGAGAGAGGAGAGAGAAATTGCCGGGTTAAAATGAAAGAGGAGAGAGAAATGAGAGTATTAAAAAAATATTTTTTTTTATGCAATTCAGCTATAGTACCATCTTACATTTGAGATGGTACTGTAGCTATATCTCAAAATAAATTTGGCCTTTTAGCATTTGGCCTTCCCATTGTTGAGCAGTTTTGGGGCTTAAATGCCAAATGTTCTTAACATTTCGCATATACAAGCTCCACTGCTAATGCTCTTATGAAGAATCTTGCTAGCAGGAGTGTTTTCACTTTAATGGTAAGTTCAACATTTAATTTGAACACTATATTAAAGGTTCAATATGAGGCCGTAGTTTGTCTCCAAAAAAGAAATATATATATATATATATATATATATATAAAATCTCTCTCAGAGATGGAATAACGTCTGCTCCTGATGATAGCTCTTTATCATCAGACCGAGACACCAATCAGTTTTTGGTGTAGGCAAGGATTGAACCCCAAATCTCTTATTCAACCATTAGAGATTTTACCAGTTGAGGTAACTGGAACCTATATATATATATATATATAGAAAAAGGGAGAGGTATGTGAATTTTGACACTACTACTATATTGCATGCCAAAGGCATGTGAATTTCACATCAGGGACGAAGTCACATGGGATTGGTAAGTGCATGTAATTGAGAACAAAAGCATTGTTATAGTTATTAGAGATTAATTCTTGTTATGTGTATATAAAGAGATTAATATTTGTTAAAATTGGTTCTTGTTAGCTGAAATTAATGGCAAACAGTAAATAAAATATGCCCAAACCGGAACTAAGGTGACAATCATTGTGAAAGTTGCAAGGAGTAAGCATTTTAAGGTCTGATACGAGTGAAAAACTGAAGAAGATTAGTTAATTGGTCTACGGACTAATGGATTTTGAGCTTGAAATAAAGCAGAAAATTAATCAGCTAGTGACAATTGAGGATTCAGTTCACCTGGGTGAATTTACAACGAAATTAAATTAACATGTTCAATTAACCAATTATATATTCAAATTGATTTTCAGGTCAATTAATACGGACTTAGAATTCACCAAATAAAGCATTAAACAGGGGTTAACCACCAACCCTATGGGAAATTCCACCATTAGAGAAAAAAAAAAAAAAAGTTTACAGTTGAAACATATCATTTTTAATTGCAAGAATATGGCTTGTCATGCCCAGAGTACATTACACAAGATTAATCTGGACCAAATTTCACTTATAAGGCCACATCCTCTAAATAGAAAGCAACCCTATGGAGACATACTTATATATAGCTATTGGACATAAACCAATGTTCACTTCGCGATATTAGTCTTAATTACTGTTGAAATTATTTCCCAATCAACCAAATGATATGAAAAAAAGAAATTGCTTAATTAGTATGCAAATATTTCTACACATACGCTGAATAAAAATTTGTGCATAAAATCTGCAAATATATTATTTGGTAAAAGAAAAAAAAATTTGCAAAAAGTATTTCATGGTTTGCTTTTTTAACATGCAAGATATAAGAGTGCTTAATAGTTAATACATATAACTTATAAAAAATATAGTAATACATATAAAATTTTGCAAGGTCAATTAGAATGAAGGATTCATGAAGCTAAATTATGAATAAAATTATAAAAACCTTCAATTTAATCGGGATGAAATAGATATGATTAGTCAAGAATTCCTTGACTTGATCATGAGTATAGCAGCAGGCATGAAAGATGAAGGTAGAGAGATGAAGACTGTCAAAAGTTGGAAGACAGAAGATGCTATAGTGAATAGTGTAGTCAAGCCTTACCATCACTTCCAAAGTCTGCGTCACCAACGTTCACGTGGAAGTCCTTCTTGTGGCCAAGTATATGGATGAGCCTTTGCAATCTCCACAATGTGTATAAGGATTATAGATGTGTTGCATTAGATAAGTGGTAAGGACATACATTTTATGATGAAAAATACAAGCTAGAATTGTAAAGAACAGATAAACCATACAGAATTACATGATTTTTTTACAGCTTATTTTAGTATACAACATTTTCTTTTCATGTAAGTTCTATAAGCAATTTGATACTAAACTTAGCAATAATGAATAAGCACTTCATGATTGAGTTTCAAAGATGCCTTGTCCTGATTCAATTGTTGAACAAATGCTTGCTCATAGGTTTCCAAGACATGCTCCAAGCTAGAACAATCTTCCCTCGTGGCTTGGCAAAAAATAAGGCTGTCATTTTGCAAAGAACAAGTGTGATATTTCAAGCCCCCTCGAGCAAGCTGCCACTCCTTTCATCAATCCATTATCCACATTTTTCTTTAAGAGAGCGGATAGACTCTTTGCACAAATCAAAAATAAGTAGGGAGAGACAGGATCCCCTTGGCGTAGACCTTGTGTAGGGGTAATATGGCCTTGAGGTCTCTTGTTAATTTTGATAGAATATGAAACAGATTTAACATATCACATCATAATATTAACCCACTTCACTTGAAACCCCATTTTAAGATTAATTTTTTCCAAGCAATCACATTCAACTTGATCATAAGCCTTACTCATGTCAAGCTTCACTGCCATTTCACCAACCTTCCCTGATTTCTTCTAATTGATATGATGCATTGTTTCGAAAGTGACCTGAACATTATCAGAAACTAGTGGAAGACCCGCGCGATGCGAGGATAATGTTGTAAGCTGTTATATGAAAAAGTTTTTTAAAATGTTGAATATATGTTAAAATAATAACACGAAGTAACACATTTTTATCAACTCAAACAAAAATTTGTAGTTAAATTTTCAATTAGAACTGCTTGATGTAACATTTATCCTTGACTTCACAAATAGTAGATGACTTCAACAAAACAAAACTCACTTGAAGTTAAATAGGGGCAACACTAATAGTCCTTTGAGCAAAATAAATTGTAGTTACATGCCACATCAATACAATTTTCCATCAACGTAACACTTATCTTTAGCTCCACAAATTGCAGATGACTTCAATAAAACAAAAAAGGAAGTATCAACTCACTTTTAGTTAAGGACAAAACTTAGGTACAGTATCTTAGGTGATGTTCCTTAAGTTCTTTTCTTAAGATTTAATCATGTGGCTACTTAACTAAAAAATACACTTCTATCTCATGAAAAAAAATCCACATGACAGACTTAACAGGAGAATTTAAAGAACAGTACTTAAATACGGTACCTAAGTATTGGTCTTTAGTTAAATAGGGGTAGTACTAAATGTTACTAAACAAAAAAGAAAAAAAAAAAGTGTTAGACTTAGGAAAGTACTAATTGCATATGCTACTTGTGATTAGCTTTTGATGTTTTAAAGCATTAAGCACCACCATGGCACCATAGGTGATTTATCTGTACAAAAATAAAAGGAGGAATATCATTGATATAATCATTATGGAACCAATTACTGAACTTTGTACGATAATTGAAAAGAAAAGAAAATTTAAAAATTAACAAAAAAAAAGAAAAAATATTGAACAAAACTAAAACCAATAAAAGGACATAAAAAACCTTGATATCGAAGACATGTAACTTACCATATTTGTTTGAGACCCCAACATCGCCATTCACCTCCATTGTAGCGATATCCCTCTATTTGTGAATTGCAAACACAAACATCAAAACCCATCAAAATTTGCCCACAACTAAAAAAATAATACCTATACAAAATAAGTTTGACATTAAATCCTTAACATCGACACATTAAGAAACAAACAAAATAATAAAATAAGTTTTACATTAAATCCTTAACATCGACACATTCAGAAACAAACAAAATAATAAATCTGAGAGCTCTAAAAAATCCATGCATTCTACTTTTACTACTTCCATTACCACTTAGAACCAACTCAACTTTGTCGTCGGTGAAGAATTTCAAGCCATTAACCACACACCACAAAAGGTTTCTAAGATCACTCTATTGTGCAAATGGCTCAAATGCAATAAAGTGGAACAAAGCTTAATTAACAGTAATTTATAATCACAAAAGTTAAAGATATAGGATAATTACATCCTATTATTCATTTCTATTAGGGGAAGGAAAAATGAAATAGGAGGTATGTTATTAAAAAAAAGAAAAAAAGAAAAAAAAAAAGAGCAAAGCACTTAGGCATTTTAACAAACACACTGCGTGCAAAATACCCATTTAATATTTAAGTAGACAATATAAATATTTAAATAATAAAAAAGGTGAGAAGAAAATAAAAGGTAAAGAATACCTTGAGTTTAGCCAAAAAAGGAATGAAATGCAGATCTAAGTTTGATTCGAAACACAGCTATCAGAGAAATATATGAGCTTCAAAGTAGATTGGCATCAATGGAGGAAGCAAAAGCAGAGTGGCAGAATAAAATTGGAGGTTCATTTTTTTTCTTTGTTTCTTTTCATTTTTCTTTTCTTTTTCTTTTTTTCAGCTATAACAGGTTTTTATAATATGCAAAAAAATGAGGAATCCAATATAAATAAACCATAAAAAAAAAAAAAAAAAACCTAATCATATATCTAACTTTATATATAAAATTAGAGGAAAAGAGAGTTTGAATAATTTTATATTTATGAGCCATTTTTTGTGTAACTAAAAACAATTCAAATTTATAAGCTATTTATGTAATATACCATGATCATGTACAATTCATTACTAACTAGGTAATATATATATACATATATATATATATATATTTATGGGGAATGAATTCGAACACGGATCGAAGGACAAAAGCCCAATAGACCAAACTCTAGAGGATGGGCTTGGCCGAAAAAAGAAGAGGAGAGTGAAGAGGCTTGTTATGCAAAGGGAAGTCCCCTGAGCAAAATCCCGCAAAGACCTAAGTTAACTGCTTTCCCTGATGCTTGTATTCGAGCTAGTAGGCAGAGCTTCACCCTTGGCAAACACATAAGGATCTGTGGGTAACCAATTCCTAGCTCGATTTGAGATGACACCTTCAACAAGATCACCTTGGGAACATCACAAAGGGATAAGGATAACAAAGGCAGCTACCTTCGCATTAAAGATATGTGTGAGAGACTAGGAACTTGGGTGCTCTCAAAAAAGAGATTCGGGTACTTTA
Organism: Quercus suber; assembly: GCF_002906115.3. Taxonomy (NCBI): domain Eukaryota; kingdom Viridiplantae; phylum Streptophyta; class Magnoliopsida; order Fagales; family Fagaceae; genus Quercus; species Quercus suber. The sequence continues at coordinate 1,606,747 of NW_027069503.1, forward strand.
AGGCTCCTCTCTTTTTGGGTAAGTGGTGTGGAGTCGTCACTTATTTTTTTATACCAAAAAAAAAAAAGAAAAAATAAATACAATTACATATTTAAAATACTTCAAATGTCATTGATTGAATAAAAAAAGTGCAGTTTGGTAGATTAACCTTACAAGGCTTTTGGTCCTAGTTACAATCTATGCAAAAAAAAAAAAAAAAAAAAAATCAAAACTTTGGTCCTAGTTACATTCTGCCAAAACTAAAGACAAAACACTGCTCTACTAACCAAAATCCTAAGTTCAGGGGCTAGGTTATGGAATGGGAAGGTGTTAGGCACCCATTCTGCCCAAACAGAGTCTAGTCTTGTAGACTCTAATGACCATTGTATACCCTTTTGTATTGATGTTGAATGGTATGTTATAATACACATGATGAACACTTGACAAAGTTAATTTAAACAAATTTGTCTTAGGGATATGTCCTCTTTTCAAAGAAAAATCAGATTTGTTTTGAAAAAAAAAAAAAGAGATTTGATTAAGAAAAATTAGATTTGTTTTTGTAAAGGAAAAAAAAATGAGATTTGATTTGTGAAAAATTATATCTATTTTTTTGTAGAGTTAAAAAAAATGAGATTTGATTTGTAAAAATCAAACCTGTTTTCTTAAAGGATTAAAAAAAAAGAAAAAAAAAGAGAGATTTTGTTAAAAAGAATCAGATTTGTTTTAAAAAGTTAAAAAAAAAAAAAAAATTTGATTTGTAAAATTAGACCTGTTTTGAAAGTAAATAAAAAAGACTTTTAAAAGAGGATTCACATTCATGAGACAAACTTACTATGTATGCATCGCATATTAAAAAAAAAGACTTTAACTTAACTCTTAATTCCTGAAAGCTCAAAGTGTGTCGAAAACACAAGAGCTATTTAGACCCCCAAATCAAAGTTATGGCTTGGTTGATTTTATACTAACTTAATACTAAGTGCGGAATAAGCAAGAGAACTACTCTAATCCATATTTAAAGCAACACAGCAGTAAAAATGAAATGAACAAGAGTAGGAAAGAAAAATGCAAATACAGATAACACCTAGACGTGTTAGACGTGTTATCGAAGAGGAAATCGAAGAACTCGGCGAAAAACCTCTCCGCCTCCCTCCAAGCGGAAATCGACCCACTAGACAATCAGTTGGGATACATGGGTGAGCATGAGACCCTCCAAGTCTAATCTACCCTCTATACCTAAGCCCTCTAAGCTCATACTCCAACAAGATTTCTCGGAACCATGTCTTGTCTAGCTCTTCGGATCCCGCAACAAGCTCTATGTTGCATCTGCCATCCTTAGCTTCTTCTAATGCTTCCTAACAGCATCAAAACTCCACTTGACACTCTCAAAGGGTGTGGTAAGTGTTTGAACTATCAACCTCTCAATGGTATGGAAATGGAGAGGTAGGAGATGAGGAAATTCCCAAAACAAATATGTAGAGGATTGTGGGTATAACAATCTCTAACTCTGAAGGTGCTTGGCTAGGGTTTTCTCTTAGAAGCTCTCTTTCTCATTTGTGAGTAATGTGGGTATAAATAGTGTAGGCACAGAAAATGTGTATCAGACTGGACAGGCTGACAGAATAGAATGTCTCGCGGGAAGGCCTTACTCGCGAGATACTCGCGAGACACAGTTGTCTCCATCTGGCCTGACTCTTTGCATTCCAGTCATGTGCAAGACATATGCTTTTTTTTGCGAGATGCTTAGTCTGGATATACCCTCGAAAACTCTTCAGTCTTCATTTGCTTGAGTCTTCACACTATTCTCTCTATCACACAACCCTTACAATGAAATCCCACAATAAATACAAGGTACAAACGATTGAATAAAATTACAATCAAATTTGGCATGGAATATAAGCCAACAAAAACACATAGTTGTAAATAACAACTTTAAAATCTCCCCCTTTGGCTATTCCGTGACAAAACCCCTAAAACAGACTCTAGACTTAAACATGAGTTTAGGAATAGTGGCAAAACTCACTCACACCTAATCTAGAAGCTGTGATGCACTTGCATGTATATATTTGTTACCTGAAACACTTACACACAAATAAAACTTTCATTAAGCTTATGACAAGTTAAACTCAAGGTACGTACATGAGCAAGTAAAGTGCGACCAAGTTTGTAAACAAAGTAAAGCATGTAAGCATATCTTGATCAAACAAAAACAGTCATTCAAAATGACTACAATGAACATTTAGCAAGTAAATGCTCATCTGGACACGCAATGCAATAAAGAACAATCCCTAGGATCAATTGCTTGTCCAACACTCAATCAATGCAAAATACACAAAATATTTGCATCTAGGATACAAAATCCTACTAGGGCACAAGAGTGAGGTACTTAAGACATATTACCAATATCTTAAAAGTACAAGAAAATGCTACAAAAGTATTGAGAAAGACACAAATACTGAAAATAAACTGAAATATAACAGAGTATCAAAGCTTTAAACAAAAGCAGTAATAGTAAAAACTGTAAATAAAAACAGCTTCTAGCATCTCCTCCCCCTATCACTACACTCCCCCTATCAATGACACCATCTCCCACTTTTTGTCATGGAATAGCTAGTTCCCATTTTCTTCTAGCTTCCTTTGAATTTCATCCATTTGAGTTTGGAGAGATGTGAACTTTGTGTCAAAGCGAATGTCCTGGGAATACATGATAGTAGATAGTCTGGAAAGTTTGGTATTAATCTCTTGAAGTGTAGCCATGATGTTTCCTAACTGTTTATCAAAGGCATGGGGGGTAGAACTTGAGCGTCCCAGAGTTGCATGACTTTCTTGTGTGGCATTCTTTTTGGTGTGACTCATACTTGCATGGAGAGTTCGAATGTTAATTGGACTTGGCCTTGGGTATGGGGGCTCATCTTTCGAGAGATGGACACCTTTGAGCTTTAAAATCCTTGAAATAAGGTGACAGAAAGGAATACAATTCCTGGAAGCAGTCCGGTCAACCGTTTTGGCCAAGATGTGGAAGATATAAGAGCACACATCAATCTCTTCATCAGTGATTAGATCATGCAAGAATAATGCTCTACCGAGATTCATATACTCGGTGCTTGACAAAGGATATAGGTTGTTACACATGATCGTTGAGAGTAGAAGTAATTCGGGGGAAAAGGATGCCACACTAATTGATTTCCTATTTGAGGAGAATTCCAAATTAGCTCCTAAAGCTTCTTTAAGAACCTTTTCATCTGGATTCAACTCGTCATAAACCGGTGGTATAGGGAGTATTGGCCGGTTAATGTGTAGGATTTTGGCCAAATAAACAGGAGTTACTGAGAAACTCTTTCCTCTCACCCAACATTTTATCTCTTCTCCGTTAATAATGGCATTGGCATAGAACTCTTTTACCATGTTCTCATATGCATCCTCAAAAGTTGAGAGTAGAAAGTTCCAATCCTTCGTGGCAAACCATATGGGAATATTTATGTCATGGAGAGATGGTTGATCAATAGCCCTTTCAACTAGCAATAGGGTGTCTCAAAAATAGTTCCTATAAGTCTGAAATGCAGCATACGATCTGAATAGGTCAGGGTCATAGACTTCTGTTGAAAAACGAGTCCTCTTTTACCTTGGCGATGGTTCATCAACATCAATTATTAGCTCTTTCCCTTTGCTGCTACCTCCTTTCACAGCTGAGTGCTTAAATGGAGACATTTGCACAAGTGAGCACACAGCAAGGAAACAAATGCAAAAACACACAAACAAAACATAGAACTTGATTAGATTCAAGTTAGTTAAAATTAAATCAACCTGAAAACAGATTAAAACAACTCAACATAAAAGCACAAAGACTCAAAACAACATGCTACAAAGATAAACTAATAAAATAAAGGTACAATCCATGAAAATAAGTAACTGTACATGTGTGTGCATATGCAGATGCATGTGTGTGCATGTGCTGATGCATGAGACAGTAGCATAAGATGCATGGGGTGTGCCTAGAGGGTGCCTAGGGTGTGCATGGCATGGCATTGAGGCACAAAAAGAGCAAAGTGTGTAAAACACACACAAATGAATCAAAATATGATTTATATGATCAAACAAGACCAAAACCAAAGATTGGAACTTAGTTGAGTCCAAACCAACACAAAAATGTCACCTAGACAATCTGTCAAATACATGACATGCAACAATGCAAAACAATTATGAAAAATGCATGAACATATGGAAAAATGCCTCAATACATGCTTAAACTGCCACAAGGGGCCAACACAAATGCACAAATACCAAATGGGACTCAGCCTAATCAGAAAATATGAAAAATTTTCACAGAAATTAGAAACCCAACCCAATTTTCAAAAATCCCCAATTTTCAAAACCCTAAGCACAAATTCTGCATAATCTGAAAATAAAAGATGAAACTAGTGTAAGAAACACATACCTTGAAAGGATTTTGCAGAGATTTTGCTTGAAAATGATGGGGTTTGAATGAAATAGTGATTTGAGTTGAAAGGGGTTCGAGAGACTTATGCGAGGGAAGTGAAAAGTGTTTGAAAAACTGTCACATCTGCTACATAAAAACTGGAAACACGCTTTTTTCGCGGGTTAGGCAGTGGTGACGCAGTCGCGAGACAATCGCAAGAAGGACCACTGAAGCCTAAAAACTTTCGCGAGAAGCTTTAAGTCGCGAGACAATAGCGAGATAGTCACGATAGCTTCTGTCTGATTTTTGAAAAAAATCCAGTTTTAGCCAAACAACATTTCACGAGAAGCTGTTGGTCATGAAGTCGTCGCGAGAGTCTTTATGTGAAATGATGAAAATTTATTTCCCTCAAGCTCATTTCGCGGGAAGCTCTAAGTTGCGAGCTTCTCGCGAAACACCCTCTGAACCAGTTTTTTTTTTTAAAAAAAAAAAAAAAAAAAAAAAAAAAAAAAAACAAAAACAAAGCAAAAGCTTGAAAAAGAAACATGCTAAAACCAGAAGCAAATGATACAAATTAAAGCAAGCATGTAAAGATGCATGAGCAAATGTCCCTAAACATCGGAAGAATTAATGCATAGACATATTAGAATGCTTATGCATGACTACCCCTTTTCACCCACACAGCACGTGCATTTGGGGTGATATCCCTAAAGGATTAGGTACGAGAGGTAGGAGTTTCAAACCGTCTAGTAAGGCTCTCCAAGCAAGTGGTGAAGGCACCGATCATTTTCATCACGTCCATCACGCCTGAATCATCATTTCAACTTCTTGATTGCTCACCAGCCAAGCTTCTTTTGTCATTTTTAGGGCTTTTTGACCTCTGAACACTTGCATTCTTCAATGCCATCAGCTTACGGAAATTTGGTCTTATGTGTCCTTGAAGTCCACAGAAATGACAGAAATGTTGAATTCTCGGACCTCTTTGGAAGTTTGGAGGTGATTTCCCTTGAACTTTAGGCTTGACCACAGTTTGAGTACGAGGCTTATTCAACACTCGTTGATCAGCTCCATTCTTCTTCTTTTCATCCTTTATTTTCTCAAGAGTAGGAGCAACTTTAACTGGCTCTTTGGCTTTCACAAATCTCACATCTTTGGCGACATTGTCTGATGAGCTACTCCCTTCGATATATCCCAACCTGGACTTGTCTGAGAAATGATTTTGAGATGAAATAACATCATCTAGCTTCTTCGTGGATACCCTTTCTATCTTGGCATTTGCTTGCACTACTTCTAGCTCAAGAAATCTGATTTTTGAATAAGCTTCAGTCAGCTCACAATTCAGCATCTCTATTTCACTCTTGGCCTATTTATAACGCACTAGAAGACTTTTATAGTCCTCTTCTACCTTTTTCATCTTCTTTACGGCTGCCTTGGCCATCCTTGTATATTCTCCTGACTTTTCAAGTAGGGAATTATAGTTTTCTTGAAGACTGGCTGTGTTTTCATCTTCTTCAGCATCAGTTTCTTCAACAACTCCTATTGATTCTTCATCACTATGATCCCCAAGTTCTTGTACCAGCAAGTTCAAGTCCTCCGACGACTCATTATGGGTAATAGTCATAAAGGCGAAGTAGTTTCCTTTTCCGTCACAGCTCTCTTCAGAATTAGAATTTGAAGAATCCGAATCACTAAGCGTTGTGGCATACGCCTTGCCCTTTCCTCTTAGATAGTTGGGAAGTTCTTTACAAGGAATGCTACATTCTTTTCCGCTACATCCTTTTCCACTCCATCTTTTTTGGAGGAATCATCCATTCTTTCGGTGATGGTTTTAAGAGCAAGAGATTTACGTGTCTTATGAGAAGGCAGTCCAAGCTCATACGTTTGAAGAGACCCAATCAGCTCTTGGATCTTAATTTCGTCCAAATCTTTACTTTTCTCTATAGCTGTGACTTTTGCTCAGAAGCTCTTCGGTAGGGACCTCAAAATTTTTCTCACCACCTTAGCATCCTCAATCTTTTCACCAAGATTGAGTTTCGCAATCACAATTTCGTTGAGCTTTCCATAAAATGAATCAAAGGACTCATCATCTCCTATCTTAAACTCTTCGAATTTGGTGGTAAGCATCTGAAACTTTGTGTCCTTCACTTTCTTTGTTCCTTCATACGTAGTCTCCAATATCTCCCAAGCTTCCTTGGCTACTATCATGTGAGAGATCCTGTGAAACTCGTTTGGAGACACACCAAAAAATATAGCATTTAAAGCTTTACTGTTAGCGTTAGCTGCCGCAAGAGCTGCTTTATCCTAAGTGGATTTAGCGGCCTCTGGTCTAGTCCAACCTATTTCAACCGCATCTCAAACAGTATCATCAACGGAACACAAGAATGCCCTCATTCGGACTTTCCAAAAAGCATAATTACTACCATTAAAATATGGTGGAACATTTAAAGATTGAGACCGGTCCATCTCAAATAGGGTCAAGGAACACACTCAGATATTTAAACCATAGCGAGTGTACCTGCTCTGATACCAATTGAAAGCTCAAAAATGTGTCGAAAACACAAGAAAGTGTGTATCAAACTGGACAGGCTGGCAGAACAGAATGTCTCGTGGGTGTCTCGCGGGAAGGTCTTACCTGCGAGATACTCGCGAGACACAACTGTCTCCATCTGGCCTGACTCTTCTCATTCCAGGATGTGCAGGGCACATGAGTTATTTCGCAGGATGCTAAGTCGTGAGCTACTCGCGAAAATACTTCATTCTTCAATTGCTTGAGTCTTCACACTCTCTTTCACTAACACACAACCCTTACAATGAAATCCTACAATAAATACAAGGTACAAATGATTGAATAAAATTACAATCAAATTTGGCACGGAATATAAGCCAACAAAAACACATAATTGTAAATAACAACTTTGCACACACTATCATCATCGCATAATCCCAATATCAAGTTTTTTTTTTTTGGTACCGATGTGAGGCCTTTGCATGGAAAAAACTTGTGTTTCGATCACCATCTACCAACTGCATATTTCTTGACCGTTGATTCCACATTACTGCTTATGTATCCAACCACCCATTCAGTGCTCGCCGAATGTCAATTATTTCCTCCCTCACCGTGTCTCCATTCATAAGCTCCAAGATTTGTAGACATTTTTGTAATTCAACTATAGTTCTACCCACATGACCAAATTCTAATTTATTCCAAGATACCAATTGATCTTGGCAACTATCCATGAAGTTCACAAATTAACATCCATCAGGTTTAAATAAACCCTCCTACCAAGCCTCTTAAACCACTTCATCACACCTAGGATCCCTAAGCCACATGGCCTTAAAACGAAAGAACTTACCTCCCTTTCGAGGTTGATGACTAGCTCTTGGAAACCATAGAGCAAGTAGTGAATGATCAAAAGTGGACATGAAAATATGATGTAGAGAAACTCCCAGAAACTTTGCTATCCATTCGTTATTTGCAAGTGCTCAATCCAATCTATTAGGTTCTAAAGGTTTAGGAATTTATGTATTTAGAACTCTAATTTGTAATATTGGCAAACCATGATCAAAACGATATGTTTAGTCTTGTTATAGTGTTCTTAAAGTTGTTTAATTATTGTAAAGTTGGAATCGAGAGACTGTAGATGCATTGGGGCATTTCGGTCTGGCTCGATCGATCGAATAATAGATTTGATCGATCGAAAGTCGACCAGATTGCATTTTCTGCAGAATTTCCAACTCAGCCCTAACTCATTAAACGTTTAGGGTTTTATATTTTTACCCTAGATTTATAAGGCAAAACCCTAGCCACGTTTTTAGAGTTGCTCTAGTTATATTGTTGCTCATACATTACTGTTTTGTGTAAATCTCTTATGAGATCTAGAGGAGCTTTCCTTTACACAAAGCTTAGGGTTTTCAAGTTAGAGATAGTATCAACATCTTGATGATCAACTTGGTTGCTACCATTGAAGCTTAAAGAATATCAAGCGTGGGTGCTTGTAGCTGATTGAAAAATTCAAGAAAAAAGGAGTCCATGGATTCGAAGCTTGCACGTGGTCGTGTCAGTAAGTTCTACTGGTGGGTAGCATTAGGAAGTCGAGTGGGGAGCTTGTAGTCCTTCTGTATGAACTTCGATTCTTTCATAGTGGATTCAAGTTTGCCTTGAGGATCGGTGGGTAAAATCCTCCCCAGGTTTTTACCGTGTGGTTTCCTGGGTGATCATATCATTGTGTCTTTTATTATTCTGTTACTTTATTATTTTGATATGATTATTTGATTGCTTTAACCTAGTATTGCATAATTTGACTAAGTAACAACTTGGCTAATTAATCTAGGCTAACCAATTTGGTTGTTCTAAGGGGTCTAAAACCGTTCAAGTGGTATCAGAGCAGGTAGCTCTTTTGTTTGAGATTTTTTGATCTCTGAGCTGATCTTTGACCCCTGTTATCATGAAGCATGGACACTCTCTTGTTGTTCCTCCTCACTTTGATGGGAATAACTATGCTTATTGGAAAGTAAGGATGAAAGCATTCCTGAAATCCATTGATGGGAGAGTTTGGAATTCTGTTAAGTACGGATGGGAGAAGCCCACTACTCCTGTGAGTAAGTGGCAAACTTCTGAAAAAGAAGCAGTTGGCTTCAATAGCAAAGCTATGAATGTCATCTTCAATGCTGTTTCTATGGAGGAATTTAAGAGGATCTCTAATGTTGAGGTTGCTCATATTGCTTGGAAAATCCTCCAAACTGTGCATGAAGGCACAAAGGCAGTTAAGATAAACAAATTGCAGCAATTAACTTCTTGGTTTGAGAGCATTAGGATGTCTGATGATGAATCCTTTGATGAATTTTATGCCAAACTGAATGATATTGTTAATTTTGCTTTTAATTTGGGTGAAATCTATGATCAACCTAAAATTGTTAGGAAGATACTTAGATCTTTAACTGAAGACTTTAGACCCAAAGTGATTGCCATCACTGAAAGCAAGGATGTGGACTCCATCTCTGTTGATGAGCTTGTAGGATCTCTTCAGTCCTATGAGTCTGACCTACCTAAAGTGAACAAATCCAAATCAATGGCTCTTAAGTCAGTTGATAATGTTGATGGTGGTGGATTTGATGATGAGCTCTCTGCTACAGAGATTGCCTATCTTGCCAAAAACTTCAAAAACTTTCTTAGAAATACCAACAGAAAGGCAAGAGGTACATACACTGCTGAACCTAGAAATTTTAGGAAGAATGATCCCACTAAGGTTAATAACTTTGAAAAACCTTGAGAAAAAGTTGGTCAATCTTCAAATAATTCTTTGGGTCATCAGTGTTTTGGTTGTCAAGGGTATGGTCATGTGAAATCTGAATGTCCTACTTTCTTGAGGACTAAGGGTAAAGCTATGGTTGTAACCCTTAGCGATAATGAGGTTTCTGATGATGAGTCCGGATGTGATAAGGATGGAAATTTCATTGCTTTCACTGCTACAGCTGTAGTCAATGAAAGCATATATGTTGAAGAGAACCCTTCTGATGGGGAACTCTCTGAGGATGCAGATCTTCAAGAGGCCTACAATAAAATTTGCAAAATTTCTGCAAGGGATGCTATGAATGTAGAACTTGGCCTGAAGAAAATTGAATCTCTTGAGCTTGAAAAGAAAAATTTGCTTGTTAAACTGTTTGATGCTAATGATCTTTTGAACAATGTTAAATCTGAGAACATGCTTTTACTTGATAAAGTTAAAATTTTGGAACATGATTTATCTGTTGCTAGATCTGCTAGTTCTAAACTTGATCACATGCTGAATGTTTAAAAGTATCCTTCTGATAAATCTGGGTTAGGATATGTTGAAAGCATCTTTGATTCTGCACCACATTCCACGAATTTTGTTCCTTCATCTTCTTCTGAACCTTCTATGAGTGAGGTTGTGAGTGAAACTGTCAAACCACCTGTGAGTGAGGTAGTCAAACCTGTAGAAGTTTCACCTCCTAAGAAGATTAGGGTTGATTTGAGAGAAACTAAACCTACCCTTTCTAAGGACAAGATGCATGGTAAACCTGCTTGGATTTGTCATTTTTGTGTAAGTCTGGACACATTCGTCCTAACTGTTACAAGCTTCAAGCTGCTAAGAGAGCAAACAAACCAAAAGTGTCTGTGTCTCAAGTACAAGATCCTATGACACTTATTGGTGAATTAGTAAAGGCTTTGAACCTTTATTCCAATTCTGGAGTTGGAAATCATGCGAATGTGAATAAGAACTCCAATGCTCATGGTGCATCTAAAAGGTTTTGGATGCAAAAGACTCGGCCTAATTGAGTCTTTCTGACATGGTCCTTGTGCTTTATTGCTCATTCCTCTGTGACCATTGTTCTTTGGTTTTTTGTGTTTCTTTTATTTTGTTTCTAGGATTTGCATTGCATTACATTCATGCATTTCATTCTAGGATTTATTTTGTTTTCTCTTAAATAATAATAATAAAAAAAATAAAAAATAAAAAGGAAAAGGAGAAAGCAAAAATGTGTTTGACGTTGTTTTCTTGGTTTTTGAAAACAAGGTTGGTCAATTTATTTACACATATCATGTCCTATGTACCTTGTTTAGCTTTGATGAGCTTATTTATTGCACTTTACTAGTTGAAGCTTTGTAGTGCATGTTGTGTGAGAAAGATGCGTATGATTTTTAATCATTTTGTCTTGATCTTGAAGTCACATGTTATTTGACTGTCAGACTTGATCCTTTTGAGAAAGGCATAAATAACCATCTCACCACTATTCATTAGCCAATCATGAACACCTTAGTGCATATCATAAGATTCTGTGCTCGAGAAAGTGTAGCACATGCACAAAAAGAACATAAGGTGTTGCCTCGGCTTAATTACTTAATGATAAAACTGGTGTGTACTATTAGGCTTGATTCCATCTCACAAACAAAAAAAAGGAGGCAAAAATACAAAAAACTTACATGATTGCAAGCTTTTGTTCTAGGAGATGTGGGAGTTATAGGATGTAACTCTTTAGGTGATAGTCTCTTTTAAATTCTATGTGATGGATTTTGTAGACTTTGTGATTGATTGCTATTCACATATCACCTCACATGTACCTCAAGTTTATGCTAGTTGCACACACTACACAAGTTACTCTTTGCTAAACTTTGTACATGTTATTGTGTGTGTTTTTGGTCTGACCAAGCAAGTTTGAAGATACTTTGAGAATTATGCAAAACATTTTTTTTGCTTGTGAATTTGAAAGGAAGAATGGCTGAAATTATCTTTGAAGAAACTGGGATTAAAATTTGGGTTTTTGAAAAAGCATTCCATCTCATACTCATGCATTTTTTTTTTTGTAATTTAATGCTTTGAGGAGTTATTTTCAAAATATGGTTTGTGCTTTTCAAAACTGTGATTTTTCTCAAAATTTTGTGAACCTCTGCCCATTTCGATCGATCCAGTCTGATTTTCGATCAATCGAAAAAGTGCTTTATTTTGTTGAAAAATGACTGTCTCATTCGATCGATCAAATGTATTTTTCGATCAATCGAAAGTCGCGAATCAGGTTTTTAAAAACACTGTTCTTGACTTTTTCAAATACTTTTTCAAAAGTTTTCAAAAGTCTTTTCTCTCTCTCTCCGACTTGGCAAGCTCAACTATTCCAATTTTTCGTTGTTTTCCTCCGGATTTTTTGCAAGGAATCTCTTTCCTCAAGCTGGTAAGACTCTTTTACCCTTCTTTTTGAATTAATTTTCATGATTTCATGCATAAATCCATGCATTTGAAGGAGATTTTCGAACTTAGCATTTTTGGGATTCTCTGTTGATTCAAGCCTTATTTTGTGCAATTAATCATTGGGTTTTTGTGGGGACACATCATAAACATGATCCTTACTTGTTAATTTGATCAATTTTGAGTTTGGTGAAAAATTGAAAAATCTAGGGTTTGTTCTTGATCCGATTTGGGGCTTTTGTTAAATTGGGTAGAATTTGATGAAATTGGCTTGTTGTGTTGATGTAATTAAGCATTATAATCTATGTGCTGTGTTTTGTAATGCTCAATTCATCAATTTGTTTAAAAATTTTCAATAAGTGGTTTTCAATTTTTGGGGTTTTTGATAGAAATTCCCTGCTCAAGCCAATTTTGTCAATTTAATCTCAATTGAACTTAATTGCTTACTGCATTAGTACATGCATCATGGCATTGTATTTGTTCATGCATCATATAGATTTTCATTCTATTGATTTTTGTGCTAACTTGCAGTCTGCCCTTGGTTTTGTTTTCTTGTGTTCTTTTAGTTTTCTCTTTGTGTCTCTATCCTTTCCTTAGCATCATGCCTAGGAAGACTAGAGCCCGTAGGACTATTCCCTCCTCTTCTCCATCCCCTCCTTCCTTTGACCGTGAGAAGTTTCCAAGTGAGAAAAACCAAGAGATTTTTGAGAAGCTAAATCTTAGGAGAAAGATTTGGGCTGAGCGTTTTGTTCTGTTAGATGAACTTGATCCTGCCATTAGGGCAAACTTTGAGCGTCGGGGCTGGTTACCCTTGGTGGATGTTTCTGATCCTCCTCCACCTTCTGCCTTGATTAGAGAGTTCTTTTCGAACATCTCTATCCGCATCTATGATTCCAACACTTTAGTAAAAAGTTGGATACGAGGCGTAGAGTACACCATTACTCCTCAGGTAGTGGCTGATGTTCTAGAGGTACCATTGGTCTAGAATCCTGTCTATCCGTATGACGAGTCTCCCGAGTTGAGCGACATTTTGTCTTACATCACTGGGACTACTGTCTAGTGGGGTTCTGATCCCAGGATCACTTCTGCTGAGCTTTCCAAGTTACACTATCTGTTCTTTAGGATAGCTTGTCATTCTATCTGGCCCATTTCTCATGTTCACACCATTCCTCTTGAGAGGTGTGTGTTTTTGTATGCCCTGGTTACTGATGCTCCTATTAGTTTTCCCCATCTCTTTCTTCGTTCTTTGAATGATGTTTATAGGAGTTCATCTACTACTCATGCTCTTGTACATCCTATTTTCATTCATAGGATTTTGCTTTATCTTGATCTTAGTGGCTTCCCTTCCTCTGAGCCCGTTCATGTGATAGCTCCCATAGGTCCGTCTTTTCTTAGACAGAGGGTCGCTCATCTTCGAGCTGGTTCTAAACACCCTAGGTCTGAGCCGTCTAGTAGTGCACCTCCTCCTTTTTCTTCTACAGGTCTTGCTGGTGAGATGTTCCTGATCCAGTTGGTGATAATGCTACTGCTACTGATGTTCCTCCACCTCCTTCGGCCGACTTTGATGTTCGTCGTACTCTGGAGACTATCATGACTGTTCAGGCAGCTCATGGTCAGATTTTGGTGGACTTACTAGATGAGATTCATGCTCTCCGAGCCGACTTTGCGCGTCTTCACTCACCCTCACCACCTCCTTTTGATGGCGACTTGTGATTGCCCTTTGGCATTTCGTCACAAAAAGGGGGAGTGGAGTTTTGTCTTGTAGAGGAGTTTTTGTAGTTAGGGGGAGATTTTTTTTGTTACTTTGTGTTTGTGAGGAGCTTGTGGAGTTTTTAGATTGTATCTAGGTGCTTCACTTTGTATATCATTTTTGGGGATATTCATGTTAGGGGGAGTAACATTGATTGATATACATCTTATATTCATTGATTCTTGTTGCTTTGTGATTCACTGCTTATTGATTTATATTTATGAGTTGTTCATTCATATATGTCTTTATTTTGTGTTGTGTGAATCTTACAAGAATGTTATACCTGTTGTTTTACTCTTTTCTGTCACACATGCGTTTATGCGTTTGTTGAGTATTTCAGGAATATACAAGTTGATTCAACTAAGCTACTGTCTACACTTGCAACCGATGGATAGTAGTTAGGGTTGAATTTGAGTTTATGAGCATTATCTTTGTAAAGGGCTTTTTACTTATAAAATTTTGAGCTTTTAATTAGGGTTTTGTCACGGATTGCCAAAGGGGGAGTTTGTTAGGTTCTAAAGGTTTAGGAATTTATGTATTTAGAACTCTAATTTGTAATATTGGCAAACCATGATCAAAACGATATGTTTAGTCTTGTTATAGTGTGCTCAAAGTTGTTTAATTATTGTAAAGTTGGAATCGAAAGACTGTAGATGCATTGGGGCATTTCGGTCTGGCTCGATCGATCGAATAATAGATTCGATCGATCGAAAGTCGACTAGATTGCATTTTCTGCAGAATTTCTAACTCAGCCCTAACTCATTGAACATTTAGGGTTTTATGTTTTTGCCCTAGGTATATAAGGCAAAACCCTAGCCACGTTTTTAGAGTTGCTCCAGTTGTGTTGTTGCTCATACATTGCTATTTTGTGTAAATCTCTTGTGAGATCTAGAGGAGCTTTCCTTTACACAAAGCTTAGGGTTTTCAAGTTAGAGATAGTATCAACATCTTGATGATTAACTTGGTTGCTACCATTGAAGCTTAAAGAATATCAAGCGTGGGTGCTTGTAGCTGATTGAAGAATTCAAGAAAGAAGGAGTCCGTGGATTCGGAGCTTGCACGTGGTCGTGTCAGTAAGTTCTACTGGTGGGTAGCATTAGGAAGTCAAGCGGGGAGATTGTAGTCCTTCTGTATGAACTTCAATTCTTTCATAGTGGATTCAGGTTTGCCTTGAGGATTGGTGGGTCAAATCCTCCATAGGTTTTTGCTGTGTGGTTTCCTGGGTGATTATATCATTGTGTCTTTTATTATTCCGCTGCTTTATTATTTTGATATGATTATTTGATTGCTTTAACCTAGTATTGCATAATTTGACTAAGTAACAACTTGGCTAATTAATCTAGGTTAACCAATCTAGTTGTTCTAAGGGGTCTAAAACCGTTCACAATCGAATTGTATCCTTCCTTCCTCCCCATTAATTTTTGACCATGTAAAAGGTCAGCCCACAAAACCTAAATCATGGAAGGCACACAGATTAATAACCCCTCTGAATCTATCCATTTGTCTAGCCGGTCTAGGATTTCTCCCTACTTTTTCATCCCTACCGAGTATCTCATTAAAATCTCCAATGCACAACCATGGGTGCTGATTATGAGTCCCAAAAGATTCAAGTGCAATATTAGTCTTGATTAATGTTGAAGTTATTTACCAATCTCCCAAATGATATGAAAAAAAAAAAATTAAAAATCTTAGTATGCTAATATTTTTACTCATATGTTGAATAAAATTGTGTCTATAAGCTACAAATATATTATTTGAAGATATGTGAGTATAGTAAAATTAAGTACTTAGTATTAGTTTTGACTTAATACATATAAAATTTTGCAAGGTCCATTAGAATGAAGGATTCATGAAAATAAATTATGAGAAAAAAAATAACATTCAATTGAATTGGGAAGAACTATAGGTTATTAGTAAAAAATTCTTCTCTTGATCATGAGTCTAGATGCAAGCATTAAACATCAAGGTAGAGAGAGATCTAGAAAGTCATAAGTTTGAACATAGAATATGCCATAGTGAACGATGTCATGTCAGTTATTATGAAAAATACAAGCTACAAATTGTAAAGAAGAATAGATATACCATACAGAATTACATGATTTTTTACAGCTTATTTTAGCACACAACATTTTCTTTTCATATAAGTTCATCAGGCAAATTGATACTAGAGTTAACAATTAATAAGCACTTCATGATTGAGTTTCAATATCTCCAACCACATAATTTTCTTGGTTCTTCAACTGCCATAGTGAAACTGCATGTAAGGGCTTGGCTATTGGTTTCTTCCGGGAAAGAAATTCTTGGGACACCCAATTCATTGTTGGCCGATACTTTGGTTTGGTGCATAAGCATGCAAATGCTATAGTTGCAACAAAGAAAATATCCCGTGCAACTATACGATTTGGTGGCAGCAAGCGCTGGTCTAATATTTCATTTAACATCATATTTCGAGAAGATGTCGATGCCGATGACGATGATAATGTATTCAAGAGTTCTCCTGGATGTATTCCCATTAATATTTCTAATGCCACCACACCAAAACTATAGACATCACATTTTTCAGTCAACACCAAAGTATACGCAAACTCTGCATAGGAAGAAAAAAAGAAGAAGAAAGCTATTAAAAATGCAATATCTTTGTTCTTTATTTTCTTTTATATTTTTACAAATTTTATGTAGCATCTCTGTTCTTTCTTTTCTTTTTTATTTTTATAAGTTTTCTTCATGGAAAGGTTGTTCAAAACTTGTCATTTCATCAAAATTATATGGTGGAATGATTGCTTGCTACCATGCATGATTCAGTTCTTTTAACAAACAATAGGTAACCAAACTAGCATGATTATTTGGAATGCCCCCATATAGCTAACCTTTTAAAATAATACCTTAGAGAATGGGGAAGATACAAGATATAGTATAAAATAAAATAAAAAATCACCTGGTGCAATATAACCATAAGTCCCAGCAACTAAAGTTTGATTGGAGGAGTTAGGATCAAGAAGTCTAGCTGTACCAAAATCAGAGACAAATGCCTCCAACTCGGAGTTCAATAAAATGTTGTTGCTGCTTATATCTCGATGAACAATTGTTGAGATGCAATCATGATGCATGTAAGATATAGCATGTGATATGCCTTTGATGATGTTCACCCTCTTTGTCCAATCCAATTCCACAGCCTCAACATCATTATTTAGCACACAAAACAAGCTTCCCCTTTCCATGTATTCATAGATCAAAAACATGCATCGTTTATGCAAACAGTAACCATGAAGTTTCACAATGTTCCGATGTCGAATTTCTGTCAACATTTTAACCTCGTTCTTGAAACTCCTATCAAAATTTGGGTCCTCAGCCTCTAAGCGATGAAGTTTTTTCAGGGCAACCACTTTGCCACTAGGCAACTGTGCTTTGTAAACACTACCATAACCACCAGTTCCAATACAATATCTAATGTCAAAGTCCTCTGTGGCTTCAATGATGTCTTCAAATGCAATATTGCCATCATAATTCCATATTGAGAACAAGTTCCCATTTTTTGTACCCTTTAACTCAGCATGTGTTTTCATTGGAAATACAACATTCTTGACCGAACACATTTTTTTTGACAAGCTCTTACAACATTGAGAGCAGAGAAAATACACAAAAAGGTGTAAAAGGGTGACAAAAGAAAAAGAAACAAATAAAAGAATGAGGGGAACCAAAAATTTATTTTTGAACTTTGGGTGTTCAACTTTCTCTCTTCCATCTTCCATGGAAGGCCCAATAAATTCAATAGCCGAAGGGGAAGATGGAGCAAGAGGAGAAGCCGAAGGAGAACTTAAAGATGGAGATGGGCAATGAGCAAAATTTTTGATGTCAGCCCATAAATCCTTGTTGCCGATAAATACTTCGAATCTATAATTTTTTCCATTGGATGACTATATCTAGCGGACTTTCTATGAACTTGCACTTCTAACTACCAAGTCTGGAGTCGTTACCAATAATCTTAATGTGAACACTTTGTTAAAGGTTCCGCATGAGGTCCACACGGTCCTTCGGCCTTTAAGTGCTTGTAGTCACAAATAAAAACAAATCCACTCTAAAAATGAATATTCCATCTTGCTTCTTCACTTCTCTTTCTCGACATTACTTTCAAGTGTATTTAGATAAACTCATGATACTAATCAACAGTAAATTAGAAAATATGCTTCAAAGGGAACCAAGGCCATAATAACAATTATTCATCAGGAAAAAAAAAATTAAAATAAAGACCACAATAACAATTGATTTTGCAAGGAGTAATTAAGGATATTGTTAGAATTATGTGGTTGAAATAATTTAACATGGTATTAATATAAAAGGTCTTGAGTTTAATCTATATCTTTTCCACTTTACCTCCCATTTAAAATCCAACATGTTAGAGCTCATATATTAAAAGGGAGTTTAAGCCCACACATAAATTAGAGTTATGTAGCTCAAGCTTTTAGGGCCATTGGTATGTTAACAGATATTAAACTACAAGTGGAAAACGGAAGAAAATTAGTCCAGTGTAAGAGCACCTTGGATTTTTTTTTTTTTTTAAAAAAAAAAAAAAAAAAAAAAAAAAAAAAAAAAAGTGGTTGGATTTTCTTCCTAATGCAATTGAGGTGAAACATTTCTACATTGCACTGTCCTTGGATGACTATCTCCGCAGTCATCGCAGCAAGAAGTAGCACATTTTGTTAAAATCTTCACCTGGAAATAATGCGGTTAGTTAATTGTTAGAAATCCTACATTGGATAATTATGACCCGTCGATAATATAATATAATTGGATTAAAATTTATAGGTTTAAACTTTTAGATTTAGTGTTGTGCTCATATATTAGAGAATATAGTTGAAAATTAAAAATCCATTAAGAATTAAAAATCTGATAACTGACTGAGTAGATTAATTGGTGCTCTCATATGGTAAAAAATTTCAGTTGCTACTTGTTAGAAGTCGTTGTCCTTTGATTTTTCAGTGTAGAAAATTAATTATTGGCTACTTGTCAAGGAAGAGGAACCAACCATTCATATGCAATGAGGACTACCAAATTCACCTAGCCCCAAGCAAGGGTTAGATCTTATAAACTTCCAAGATCAAGTCAAAAGTCAAGACCCTATTACTGTCAAATAAATTAATATTGCAAGTCTGTCAAGATCAAAGCAAGCTAATTTTCTTTTGCATGGGTCCCTTTGCATAGACTGACTCCAGTCAATACAGCCTTCTGAATAATCTGAACTATTAATCAAAAAGTGACACACACTCCAGTGTAAATATGAAAATGCAAGGAAATTGTGACTTCAAGTAATTATCCTAAATCAAAAGAACACGAAAAAAAAAAAATGTATTGCTAACCAAGGATATACATATGTATATCATTCACATACATAAATAAACATTCCATATTTTCAAAATTTTAAAACTATTAAAGGAAGCTGGACCTGGATCTTTCGTTGTGTTTTTGCAATTTTTAAAGCCACCTATATCAAGCATAGGCGTATGTAATATGTTAGTGTTTAAGGCCCGCTTATCACAAAATCAATCAACTTTTAACCAGTTAATTAATTAATTACTTAATTATGCTCTTGATTAAAATAATTAACACATCATACAAGTACAAATCACGCAAACACTAGAAATGATGATCTAGGAAAACTAATGAAACTACCCGTTTCATAGTAAAAAACTTAGAGGGGATTTAACTTAAACAATCCTTAAAGTAACATGTCCACTAATAGATTTGAAGTTTATACAATAGGTTTAACCCTAAATCGCTCCGAATCCACAAGCTCTTATATGTATATATATTATGAATTGTAGCACATGAACGCTCTTGTTGTGCCTATGAGATCTCCTCTCAAAGATTTGATCAGCAATTATTGTTAATTGATTGCGACAACTTTGTTTTATAACCAGATATGATGTTTGCATCAGTCTCTAGTTGTAGCTTCAAAAGGATTTGGAAAATTTCTAGATCTATGTACAAAAACACTATCCTTTTGTGTGTCAAAAACGTGTTATAGGTTTTGTATTTATAAGAACTTAAGTTCCATCAAAGCCTAGATCAAATGGCTAAGATAAGAAGCTGAAATTTCAATCTACATGAATCTCGATAAGTACCGAGAAGAGTAGTTCAACTAGTCAAGTTAAGTGACTTTCAACCTGTTAAGCCTGCAGTCGAAATGCAGTATTCCAGCACTCTATGTTTTGCATTTTTGAGTCTACAACTAAACTGAACTTGATTTATCTTGATCCAAGGAATAATTCAACATTAATCAACTAGACAAACTACGTTCTAAGTTTTTACATTTTTTCTTGGTTGGCAACCTAAAATTATAGACTTTACATTAAAAAAAACATATACAAAATTAATAGGATTTGCGTTAGTCTAGTTACTATACATGTTGGATTCATGCTAGCGTCCATTCTTGCATTTTTGTGATTAACGTGTGTTAACGAGTAATGGGTTGTGGGCTTTAGGCTCACCTTGTTTACTTGTAGAGCATACTTGTACTACACACTTTGCCTCCTATATAAAGGCACTCATGTATACTCTATTACATGTGAAATACAATACTATTGAATTTAGTATTTCTAACATGGTATCAGAGCCACTGCTCTGACCTTTTCTAAGTAGTCTTCTCTCTATTGGTATTACTTCATTCTCAACATCGCTTTCACCGTCACAGCAGCCGCCGCAGCCCCTCGCCATCTAACCTTCAACGTCTTCCAGCTGTTGTCCTTGGGTTTTAGACCTATAGCCGCCACCGTTGAGAGTCCCACACTGCAAAGACCACTGCTATTTTCATCACCGCCGTGAATATTGCTCCGATTAATTTTCTGCAGGTACCACTGTGATTGTCTTACGCCGATCTACTCACTTATAGAAGCCTCGCAGCCATTGAAGTCTGCACTCACCCTTACATGTCGCTCAGATGTTCTGCACTGTAGCTCACGCGTCATCAACGGCTCCAAGTTGACGTCACCTTTGACATCGATAGTGCCACATTAGCCCTAGCTTATGTCAGCATCTACTCATCTGCTAACATCAATGCCACGTCAAGCTCTGTTGCATTCCTATGGCACTATACATCACCTAACTTGTCTAGGTACCTCTCAACAAAATGGTCGAGCCGAACGAAAACTTCATCATATTATTGACATTGTTCGTGCTCTTCTTCTTTCTGCTAAAGTTCTTGCCCCATTTTGAGGTTAAGCTACTCTTCATACTATTCATGCTGTTAATCACATTTCAAGCACTGTCATCCATAATCAAACTCCATATGAGCGCCTTTTTGGGTCACTCCCTAACTATCATCACCTACGCTCCTTCGGTTCTGCTTGTTTCATTCTTTTATAGCCTCATGAGCACAACAAACTTGAGCCTCGATCCAGACTTTGTTGTTTTCTTGGCTATGGTGAAACTCAAAAGGGGTATCAATGTTATGATTCTGTCTCTCATCGTCTTCGTGTTTCCCGTAATGTTGTCTTTTGGGAACACTGCTCATTTGTTGAACCCTCTTACTTCTATTCTTCCCTGACTACCTCCTCTGTTTTAGAAATCTTTCCAGATGAGTCACATATTCCTTCTACAAATACTCTTGATCCTGCTTTGGACTTCTCTATCCAACTGCTAGATATTTTTGATGCTTCTCTTGGATCACCCTCTCATGAACAGGTTGATGACAAGCTACCCCACTTTGAGCCTAAGTCCCTTGCTCCTGCTTGGCTTGACAATCTTCCAAAAGACATTTCACCTCGTCACTCAACTCGGGTAAGATTCATTTCTGCACATTTACTTGACTATCATTATTACATTACACAAGCCTTACACCTATCGTGAGGCTTCCACTGACCCTTTATGACAGATTGCAATGAAAGAGAAACTTGATGCATTATCCAAAAACCGTACTTGGGATTTAGTTACTCTCCTTCCTAGACAGTTTGTGGTTGGTTGTAAGTGGATCTACAAGATCAAGACTCGCTCTGATGGGTCCATTAAGTGCTATAAGGCTCATCTTGTTGCAAAAGGTTTTACACAGGAGTATGTGATTGATTATGAAGAGACCTTTGCTCCGATTGCTCGTCTCTCATCTGTTCATGCCCTCTTAGCTATTGTCGCTGCTAGTAAATGAGACATTTTTCAGATGGATATCAAAAATACATTCCTAAATGGGGATTTAAGTGAAGAATTTTATATGCAACCTCCTCCTGGTCTAAATCAACCAAGGTTTGTTACTTTCGACATGCACTTTATGGCCTTAAACAAGCTCCAAGAGTTTGGTTTGCCAAGTTAAGCTCCACCATCTTTCACTTGGGTTACACTACCAGTCCTTATGATTCTGCTTTATTTCTTCGTCGCACTGACAAAAGCACCATTTTGCTTCTCCTATATGTGGATGATATGATTATAACTGGTGATGACCTTAGTGGCATTCAAGAACTCAAGGACTTTCTCAGTCAGCATTTTGAGATGAAAGATCTTGGACATCTCAGCTACTTCTTGGGTCTTGAAATCACTTATTCCACAAATGGTCTTTATATTACTCAAGCCAAGTATACTTTTAAACTTTTGTCTTGCGCTAGATTCATTGACAGCAAGACTACTAACACTCCAGTTGAACTTAATGCGCATGTGACTCCCTCGGGGGGGGGGGGGGGGGGGGGGGGGGGGGTGGGGGGAATAGTTTGTACGTGAGAGAGCTAAACATGTGTGTAAGGAGACTGAAGATGCAGGCTTAAAACATTTTACTTGTTTTGTAAAGGGTTGGCTTATAAATCGAGCCTTAGAGACTCGATTTCTAGGTAGACGCCATATGGAAAAAACACCAAATCAGACGTGATCAGAACACTAAAATCAAGTCTTTGAGACTCGATTTATAAGTCTTAAATTGAGTCTTTTAAACTCAAAATGTTAATAAAAAATATAGTTTTGTAATCGTGCTTATTAATTATATAGTTTTGTAATCGTGCTTATTAATTATATTGTTTGGCAAACAAAGTTAGTTTTTAATTTCTCCAAAAAAAAAAAAGTTAATTTCCAATTTTGTCCCTTTAGCAAATGTACTTCCAAATCAGAAACAATCCCATTCCCATCATTAGAATTTCAATTCAGGAAAAAGGTAGAAGTAACAAACAAAAAATGGAAGACAACAACAACAATCAGAGCATGATATCGCGAGAGAAGCTGGACCAAGCCGCTAGCTGGGTGAGCTCCACCGTCGTCTCCGCCTTCTTCTCTTCCCTCCAGCGCTTTTCCTGTGTCAACGTCGCCACCACCGACCCCGAAGACGAAGAAGAAAACGAGACCAATCTACCCCAAAACGACACCCGAACCCACCTCCAAAACGGCACCGTCAATGTCAATGTCCAACAACCAAACGACGTCACCAAGCTCCCCGTCTGATTCATTCTCATCCATCTTCTTCGGTATTCAATTCCCGCGTGCTTATGTAAAAATGTTTTAGGGTTTTTTTTTTTGTTGGCTGAATCAAATTATAAGAGCTTGAAATAGATAATTTGTGCCTGAAAATATATCCATATGAATGTGTTCTTGTGTGGATAATTGAAATTTAGCGTATTTTCTGTGCATTTAATCCAATGATATAGAAAATTTTATGCTTTTTAAGCCCATTGATTATTGGGGTTTTTATTTTTGGTTTATTTTTTATTATTCATAATTGTACATGGTTAATGTTTGTTGAACAAATTAGGAAGCAAATCCCTAATTTTAGTGAAAAGCTTAGTCTTTTAAATGTTTGATTATGAAAGTTTAGGGTTTTGCTTTTTATGTATTGGTGGTTTGTTTGGCTGGCATTGGCAGCATGGTTTGGAGCTCTCAAATTGAGATCAAATGGGATTCAAGGCTTCAGTTCATATTTTTGATTCAAAACCCATTTTCATGGTGCCAAAAAGATTCAATTTTTAAGCTCCTATTGCTTGCTGTAGGCACCAGATTCGTCAAACGGGGCACTGGTGTTAAATTAGATGATTTATATTTGTGGGTCTAGAATTTTCTACTAAGGCTTTGTTGTTGTTGTTGTTGTTATTGTATATTTGTGGGTCTAGAATTGTGCTTTACTTTTGGGGTTCTAATATTGGTTTGGACTTGTTAATTGTAGAATACCTATTAAGTTAAAGGGATTGTTTGGGAAAGTTTAACAAGACTTCTATAACACTAGCCATTCTATATGGTGCTGAAAGCTGGGCTATAAAATATTTTATGCGTATGAAAAGAGCATAAATGAGATGAGAATGTTAAGATGGATGAGTGGAAATATAAGGAAAGATCATACAAAATGAAGAAACTCAATTAAAAATAGGGGTGACTCTCATGAATGAAAAAATAAAAGGGGGGGGGGGGG
>NW_027069503.1:1631587-1754583 GCF_002906115.3 Quercus suber
ATTTTCTAGTCCTACCCGTCAAAAAGAGTGATATGAGTGTTAAGTTTTAAGAGATAACTTAATCTTACTCATCACAAACAAGAGCCACAAAGCTCACTTGCTTAGTTGTGCATAGAGATGCTCATTTAAGTTACAAAAGATACAAAGTTTAGAAACTTTGTTTCAATGGTCATCCAAGGTACACAAGTACCAAAGTACACAAACACAATGTTTTTGTATTTTTCTGATTTTTCCTTTTTATTTTTATTTTGAAAAAAAAATAAAATAAAAACTAAACAACCAAACAAAAACAGACAAACAACATGAAAGCATAAAGAAAGATGGATGCATATGCATGAAAACATGATAGAAGGGTGCAGATGCATGAAAGCATGATTCCAAAAACAGATAAGAAATCAAGCAAAAAGTCCTACTTTAGATAGAAAGAACTAAAGCAAAGGACAAACATAAAAGACAATTAAGTCCTAGGCTCCTTTCTCACCCACATAGCACGAGTTTTTGGCTGTGAAGATGAAAAGGCACGTGTTTTAGTATGTCTACTAAAGGACATAGAAGAATTAAGATTCTCCTGAAATTGAGTTAAAAAGCTCAAGACTTTTAATAACTCTCCAAACAAAGATGTAGGTCCTTGAGAGGAAACCTGTGACCGTTTGGACAATTGCTTTTGATAATACAACTTAAAGCAATTAGGACGAATGTGTCCAGAAACACCACAATGGTGACAAACATGAGTAGTTTTCGAACTACTATGCTTCCCAGAAGGAGGTCTAACCTTAGAGGTTGACAGAGACCTCAACTTAGGACAATTTGGCCTAATATGACCAACAATATGACAATGATGACAAATGGGGACAAATTCAGATTTATCATTCAACCTAGGAGGAGTTTTAGACATAGGTTTAGAAACTTCATCATTAACATCAGATTGTTTACCTTTGTCTATCCTAGCAATATTAGCCTTCAACTCTTGATTATTCCTTTTAAATGGAGGAATATAAAAATTCTTTTCTTTTGAGTTAGGCTCAACAACAAGTTTGGCACTAGTTAATTTTTCAACTTCAGTTTTAAATTCAACTAGTTGCTCTTCCAAACTCTTAATTTTGTCCACCTGAGATGAAATTTGATTTTTAAAATTTTCATTCAAATTATTGGCTTCATCCAATTTTGCAATCAAATCATCTCTTTCAAGTTTGACCTTTTTAAAATTAGCTTTGAATTTTGTAGAACATTCAAGAGATTTCATACAAAGATTATAAAGCTTGCAATAGGCATCATGAATATCATCATCATCATTCAACACAAGATCATGCACATCAAAGTAATCAAAAGTTTCCATGACAACGGGGGTCAAAGATCACACTCAGGAAATTAATCCAATCAGAGTGTACCCGCTCTGATACCACTTGTTGGGAAATTTAGACCCCGGTTGATAGAATTAACAAGTTTTAAACCCAAGTTGTTAATTAGATTTATTATGAATAAAACTTGTTAAAACAAACAAACATCAATATCATGTCAAAATCATGCAGCGGAAAAAATTAAATAAGACAAGATATGATGACCCAAGAAAACCAATGAAACCAACCAGTTTCACAGTAAAAAACTTAGGGGGAAACCTTCCCGAAAAGCAATCCACTATAGTAAAGAGAAGTTTTAGATCTAGTTCAAAACCTTTGTCCCTAGACTTTACAATCTCCGTAGATGAACTCACAGCAGAAACCTTCTATCGCTTCAGAACCTCTGAACTCTTCAATATATGAATGCCACCCTTTTTGTTACACTGATCCCAGTACGTGACTAACTCCTTTGCACAAATCCCAATACGTGACTCACTCACCAACTTGAGAAAGAAGAATGTTGGCTGCAAAGTTCTTCACTTCATCAACAATGAAGATCAAGAAGCACTTGGTTACAAAACCCTAAGGCGTAAAGACGCAGTAACTTCTTTTTGAGAGAATAAGGCATCGGTCACCTTTTGCATATGTTCTCCTTGTATTCTCTTATGTGACGGCCTTTAAAATAAGCATTATATAGGTTTAGGATTGTGAGAAAAGAAACCCTACACAAATACAAAAGCCTGGCCCAAAAATCAGATCTGAAAATTCTGATTTTCGTAACCTCGATAGATAGCAGATGTTGAGGAGGTGTCGAGATTTAAACCTCGATAGATAGCTAGGTGTCGAGGAGCTATCGAGAAGGTGTTGAAGGGACAAGAGCTTTCTCGATCGATCCATCAACTGTCGAGAAGGTGTCGAGATTGCGATAAGAAAACACCTTAAGAGCTCGATAGATAGCCAGTTGTCGAGAGGTGTCGAGAAGCTGTCGGGCTATCTGTCCGCAGGTGTCGAGCTATCTGTCCAGCTTTAATGAACACCTTTTCTTCACTTGTTTCTTGGTCCAATCTTCATAGCTTTAATACTAGACTTGAACAACATGTTCCTTGAAATATTAAACACATCTTAGATCTACCAAATTACGAGTAAAGTGCGTTTTGTCAAAGGATTAGCCAACTACATAAAATATGTCCTTAACATTCTCTTTATTGTGACAACCAGAGTGCTATTCATATTTCTTACAATGATGTCTTCCATGAATGAAATAAAAAAATCGAGATCGATTGTCATTTTATCTGTTATCATCTTGTGCATGGTGCTCTCAAGCTGTTCTCGATCTCATCTAAAGACCAGCTTGCAGATATCTTCACCAAGTCATATCCTAAAGGACACATCTGTGCTTTGGTTAACAATCTCAAGTTGGTCTCACACCCACCTTGAGTTTGAAGGGGCTGTTAACGTGTAATAGGTTGTGGGCTTTAGGCCATCTAGTTTACTTGTAAAACACACTTACTTGCACTACACACTTTGCCTCCTATATAAAGGCATTCATGTGTAAAGTTGTTATTTACAACTATATGTTTTGTTGGCTTATATTTCGTGCCAAATTTGATTGTAATTTTATTCAATCTGTTGTACCTTGTATTTATTGTGCGATTTCATTGTAAAGGTTGTGTGTTAAAGAGAGAGAGTGTGAAGACTCAAGCAATTGAAGAAGGAAGTGTTTTCGCGGGTAGCTCGTGACTTAGCATCCCGCGAAGTAACCCATGTGCCTTACACATGCTGGAATGCGAAGAGTTAGGCCAGATGGAGACAGCTGTGTCTTATGAGTATCTCGCGGGTAAGGCCTTCCCGCGAGACACCCCCGAGGCATTCTGTTCTGCCAGTCTATCCAGTCTGATTCACACTTTTTGTGTCTACACTATTTATACCCACATTACCCACAAGTGTAAAGGAGAGCTTTTGAGAGAAAACCCTAGCCAAACACCTTGAGAGTTAGAGATTGTTATACCCACAATCTTCTACACATTTGTTTTGGGAATTTCCTTATCTCCTACATCTCCATTTCCATACCATTGAGAGGTTGATAGCCCAAACACTTACCACACCCTTTGAGAGTGTCAAGTGAAGTTTTGGTGCTACTGGGAAGCATTGGAAGAAGCCTAGAATGGCAGATGCAACATGGAGCTTGTTGCAAAATCTAGAGAACTAGATAAGACACGGTTCCGAGAAGCCTTGTTGGAGTAGGAGCTTAGAGGGCTTAGGTACAGAGGGTAAATTAGGCCTGGAGGGTTTCTTGCTCACCTTTGTATCCTAACTGATTGTCTAGTGGATCGATTTTCACTTGGAGGGCGGCGGAGAGGTTTCTCGCCGAGTTCTTCGGTTTCCTCTTTGATAACACGTCTCGGTGTTATCTGTGTTTGCATCTCTCTTTCCTACTCTTCTTCATTTCATTTTTACTGTTGTGTTGCTTTAAATATGGATTAGAGTAGTTGTCTTGCTTATACGCTTGTGTTTACACTATTCCACACTTAGTATTAAGTTAGTGTAAAATCAACCAAGCCGTAACTTTAATTTGGGGGTCTAAATAGCTTGTGTGTTTTCGACACATTTTCGAGCTTTCAATTGGTATCAAAGTGGGTATACTCGTTGTGGTTTAAATACCTGATTGTGTTCCTTGACCCCGTTTGGGATGGACCGGTCTCAATCTTTGAATGTTCCACCATATTTTGATGGTAATAATTATGCTTTTTGGAAAGTCTAAATGAGGGCATTCTGGTGTTCCATTGATGATACTGTTTGGGATGCGATTGAAATAGGTTGGACTAGACCAGAGGCTGCTAAATCCACATGGGATAAAGTAGCTCTTATGGCAGCTAACGCTAACAGTATAGTTTTGAATGCTATATTTTGTGGTGTGTCTCCAGACGAGTTTCACAGGATCTCTCACATGACAGTGGCCAAGGAAGCTTGGGAGATATTGGAGACTACGTATGAAGGAACAAAGAAAGTGAAGTATACACAGCTTCAGATGCTTACCACCAAATTTGAAGAGCTTAAGATGGGAGATGATGAGTCCTTTAATTTATTTTATGGAAAGCTCAACAAAATTGTAATTTCTAAGCTCAATCTTGGTGAGAAGATTGAAGATGCTAAGGTGGTGAGAAAAATTTTGAGGTCCCTACCGGAGAGCTTCCGAGTGAAAGTCACAGCCATAGAGGAAAACAAAGATTTGGATGAAATTAAGATCCAAGAGCTCATTGGGTCTCTTCAAACGTATGAGCTTGGATTGCCTTCTCATTAGACAAGTAAAATCTCTTGCTCTTAAAACCATCACCGAAAGAATGGAAGATTCCTCCGAAGAAGATGGAGTGGAAAAGGATGTAGCATTCCTTGCAAAGAACTTCCGAAAATTTCTAAAGATGAAGAACAGTGGGAAACAGTTCAGCAGAGGGAAGTTCTCATCATCCAAAGGTGACAGGAAAGAGTTTAAGAAGAAAGATGGAAATGATTCTCAGTCTCCTCAAGGCATTGTTTGTTATGAATGCAATGGTCATGGACATCTCAAGAAGGAGTGTCCCAATTATCTAAGAGGAAAGGGCAAGGAGTATGCCACAATGCTGAATGATTCAGATTCTTCAAATTCTGATTCTGAAGAGAGCTGTGATGGAGAAGGAAACTACTCTGCCTTTATGACTATTACCCATAATGAGTCGTCGGAAGACTTGAACTTGCTAGTACAAGAACTTGGGGATCATAGTGATGAAGAATCAATAGGAGGTGTTGAAGAAACTGATGCTGAGGAAGATGAAAACACAACCAGTCTTCAAGAAAACTACAATTCCCTTCTTGAGAATTCTGGAGAGTACACAAAGGTGGCCAAGGTGGCTGTGAAGAAGATGAAGAAAGAAGAGGAGGACTATAAAAGTCTTCTAGTGCATTATAAAGAGCCAAGTGTGAAATAAAGATGATGAATGGTGAGTTGACTGAAGCTTATCCAAAAATCAGATTTCTTGATCTAGAAGTAATGTAAGCAAATGCCAAGATAGAAAGGGTATCCACGAAGAAGCTAGATGATGTTATTTCATTTCAAAAACATTTATCAGACAAGTCCGGGTTGGGATATACCGGAGGGAGTAGCTCATCAAACAATGTCGCCAAAGATGTGAGATTTGTGAAAGCCAAAGAGCCAGTTGAAGTTGCTCCTACTCCTAAGAAAATAAAGGATGAAAAGAAGAAGAATGGAGCTGATCAACGAGTGTTGAATAAGCCTCGTACTCAAACTGTGATCAAGCCTAAAGTTCAAGGGAAATCACCTCCAAACTTGCAAAGAGGTTTGAGAATTCAACATTTTTGTCATTTCTGTGGACTTCAAGGACACACAAGACCAAATTGCCATAAGTTGAAGGCATTAAAGAATGAAAGTGTTTAGAGGTCAAACATCCCTAAAAAGGACAAAAGGAGTTGGGCTGGTGAGCAATCAAGAAGTCGAAATGGTGATTCTGGCATGATGGACATGATGAAAATGATCGGTGCTTTCACCAATTGTTTGGAGAGCTTTACTAGACGATTTGAAACTCCTAACTCTCGTACCCAATCCTTTAAGGATATTACCCCAAACGCACGTGCCGTGTGGGTGAAAAGGGGTACACATGCATAAGCATTTTAACATGTCCATGCATTAATTCTTTCGATGGTCAGGGACATTTGCTTATGCATCTTTACATGTTTGCTTTGATTTGTATGATTTGCTTCGGGTTTTAGCATGTTTCTCTTTCAAGCTTTTGCTTTGTTTTTGTTTTTGTTCTGTTTTTTGAATGTGTTCAAAAAATTCAAAAACCTATAAAAAGTTGAAAAATATTCAAAAAGTTTGATCACTTGTTTTATGTATATCACATGTGAGTTTGGCCTAGTACCTTCGTACTAATGGCGTAGTGCATTTACGAACTTAGCTTGTATTTATATGCACATTTATCTGTGTGGAAGATATCTTGAAAACTATGTGTGATTTGAAAACTATGTGTGATTGTTGTAAATAGATCTTCAAGCTTGTCATGAATGATTGGTCAATTGTCTTGTTGGTCTTGATACTTGCATAGACTTGTACCTATATCTCTTCCCACTTTAAGTTTATGTTTTTGCAAAAGAGCTCACTAAATGTAAATCTCCAAATGAAAAGAGATATCGAGCTGCAAAAGTCTGTCATACATACTAGTATTTGACTAGGAAAAAGGGAAAGTGACTTTTGTTTTGAAATGTATGATGCTTAAAAAGCCAAAGGCTAATTCTCAATGTTGAAATATCAAAAATTTCAAGCACCAATCTCAAAATGAGATGTATTATCCAAAAAGGATCAAATGTTATGATTTATGCAGAAGCCAAATGAAAAGCTTCTACGTTGTGTAATCATTTTGTGGGAGGTCATATATGTTCATTTCTATAATTGAGATAGACCACTTGACCTAGTATCAGTTGTGTATGACTTGATTGAATTGATCATTGAAGTTTCACTATGGTTTAAGGATTTTTTCACACTTGATACTCATCCACAACACACAAGACTTTGATTTAATGAATGCTTATCTCATTTGTGTGATTGTACATGTTCAAATGTGATGTGTATGCTCAAATACTTGTTGATCAAACCCAAAAAGATTTTTGAGTGTTTTTTTTTTTAAAGTGATTTTATACTTTCGTGCTTTTAGTTTTTGTATTCGAAATGCATTTTTTTGTGTTTGTTTTCAAAAACTGGTTCAGAGGTTGTCTCGCGAGAAGCTCGCGACTTAGAGCTTCCTGTGAAAAGGGGTTAAGGGAAATAAATTTTTTCATCTTGTCACACAGAGACTCTCGCGATTGTATCGCGACTACCTCGTGACCAAAAACTTCTCGTGAAATGCTGTTTGGCTAAAACTGGATTTTTCCAAAATCAGATAGAAGCTACCGTGACTGTCTCGTGACTGTTTCACGACCTAAAGCTTCTTGCGAAAGCTGATGTGCTTCAGTGGCCACTCTCGCGACTATATTGCGACTGTTTTGCTACTCTCTAACCTGCGAAAAATGTGTGTTTTCAGTTTTTAATGTAGCAGATGTGACAGTTTTTCAAAATCTCTCATTTCCCTCGCTAAGCCTTTCTCGAACCATTTTCAACCCAAATCACTATTTCATTCAAACCCCATCATTTTCAAGCAAATTTCTACACAATCCTTTCAAGGTATGTATTTCTTACACTATAATCATCTTTTATTTTCGGATTATGCAGTATTTATGCTTAGGGTTTTGAAAATTGAGGATTTTTGAAAATTGGGTTGGGTTTTTTATTATTTGTGAAATTTTTTTCAAAATCTTAGTTTGGGCTGAGTACCATTTGCTGTTTGTGCATTTGTGTTGGCCCCTTGTGGCATTTTAAGCATGTATTGAGGCATTTTTTCCATATGTTCATGCATTTTTCATAACTGCTATACACTGTTGCATGTCATGTGTTTGACAAATTGTCTAAGTGACAGTTCTGTGTTGTTTTGGTCTCAACTGAGCTCCAATCTTTGGTGTTGGTCTTGTTTGATTATATGAATCATAGTTTGATCATCTTGTGTGTGTTTTACACACTTTGTTCAGTTTGTGCCTCAATGCCATGCCATGCACACTTTAGGCACATTATCATGCATCAGCACATGCATTATCATGCATCAGCACACGCACACATATGCACATCTACTTATCCTCATGCATTGTGTCTTTATGTTCTTTCTTTATCTATTTTGCCTGTTGTTTTAAGTCTTTGTGCTTTATGTTGGGTCATTTAACGTTGTTTTCAGGTTGATTCAACTTGAACTAACTTGAATCTGATCAAGTTTTTGTGTTTCGTTTTGTGTTTTTGCACATGTTCTTGTCTGTTCTGTGCTCATTTATGCAGCTGTCTCCCTTTAAAAGCTCTGTAGTGAAAGGAGGCAGCAGCAAAGGGAAAGAGCCAATCATTGATGTTGATGAACCGTCACCAAGGTAAAAAAGGACTCGTTTTTCAACAGAAGTCTATGACCCTGACCTGTTCAAATCGTATGCTGCATTTCAGACTTATAGGCACTAATTTCGAGACGCCCCATTGGTGGTTGAAAGGGTTGTTGATCAACCATCTCTCCGTGACACAAATATTCCCATATGGTTTACCACGAAGGATTGGAACTTTCTGCTCTCAAACTGACCGATTCACCACCTTGGTTGAAGGTTTGCATGAGTGCATGTCAGGACTTACAAATCTCATCCACTCCACCAACAACCAGGTTCAAATGCGCCTCACTGCCATTGAGACACAGCTAGATGAGATTCAACGCAAGTTAGAGGAGAGCCTTTAGCTATTCGTGCCAAAAAAGGGGAGAGCATACTTCGTGTACAGACTGTATAGATTGGACGATAGCATATAGAAAGGGGGAGAAAAGGAAGTGTGCATAGTGAAAGGGGGAGTTCTGAAAAGATAACACACATATTTAGTTGTTTTGGTTTAAATTGTTTTGATGCTAGTAGCTGTTTTCATTTACAGTTTTTATTTTACTGCTTATGTTTAAAGCTTTGACACTCTGGTTTTAATTTCAGTTTATTATCAGTATATTTGTGTCTTTCTCAATGCTTTTGTAGCATTTTTTTGTACTTCGAAGATATTGCTAATATGTCTTAAGTACCTCACTATTGTGCTCTAGTAGGATCTTTTATCCTAGATGCAAGTACTTCATGTATTTTGCATTGGTTGAGTGTTGGACATGCAACTAATCCTATGGATTGTTCTTAATTGCATTGCATGTCCGGATGAGCATTTACTTGCTAAATGTTCATTGCAGTCATTCTTTAATGATTGTTTTTGTTCGATCAAGATATGCTTACATGTTATGATGTGCTTACAAACTTGATCGCACTTTACTTGCTCATGTACGTACCTTGTGTTTAACTTGTCATAAGCTTAATGAAAGTTTTGTTTGTGTGCAAGTGTTTCAGGTAATAGGTATATACTTGTAAGTGCTTCACATCTTCTAGATTAGGTGTGAGTGAGTTTTGCCACTGCTCCCAAACTCACGTTTAAGTTTAGAGTGTGTTTTAGGGGTTTTGTCACGGAATAGCCAAAAGGGGAGATTGTAAAGTTGTTATTTACAACTATATGTTTTGTTGGCTTATATTCTGTGCCAAATTTTATTGTAATTTTATTCAATTTGTTATACCTCGTATTTATTGTGGGATTTCATTGTAAGGGTTGTGTGTTAGAGAGAGAGTGTGTGAAGACTCATGCAATTGAAGAAGGAAGTGTTTTCGCGGGTAGCTCGCGACTTAGCATCCCGTGAAGTAACTCATGTACCCTGCACATGCTGGAATGCAAAGAGTCAGGCCAGATGGAGACAGTTGTGTCTTGCGAGTATCTCATGGGTAAGGCCTTCTCGCGAGACACCCACGAGGCATTCTGTTCTGCCAGTCTGTCCAGTCTGATTCACACTTTTTGTCCCTACACTATTTATGCCCACATTACCCACAAATGTAAAGGAGAGTTTCTGAGAGAAAACCCTAGCCAAACACCTTGAGAGTTAGAGATTGTCATACCTACAATCCTCTACACATTTGTTTTGGGAATTTCCTCATCTCCTATCTCTCCATTTCCATACCATTGAGAGGTTGATAGCCCACACACTTACCACACCCTTTGAGAGTGTCAAGTGAAGTTTTGGTGTTGCTGGGAAGTATTGGAAGAAGCCTAGAATGGCAGATGCAACATGGAGCTTGTTGTGGGATCCGGAGAACTAGACAAGACACGGTTCCAAGAAGCCTTGTTGGAGTAGGAGCTTGGAGGGCTTAGGTACAGAGGGTAGATTAGGCTTGGAGGGTCTCTTGCTCACCCTTGTATCCCAACTGATTGTTTAGTGGATCGATTTCTACTTGGAGGGCGGCGGAGATGTTTTTCGTCGAGTTTTTCGGTTTCCTCTTTGATAACACATCTTGGTGTTATTTGTGTTTGCATCTCTCTTCCCTACTCTTGTTCATTTCATTTTTACTGCTGTGTTGCTTTAAATATGGATTAGAGTAGTTGTCTTGCTTATACACTTGTGTTTACACTATTCCACACTTAGTATTAAGTTAGTGTAAAATCAACCGAACTGTAAGTTTAATTTGGTGGTCTAAACAGCTCGTGTGTTTTCGACACATTTCTGAGGTTTCATCATGTATACTCTACAGTGGTGACGCCACGTTGGACTCAAGGTGTTCGCAAGAACACCTTGACTTGAAAAAAATAAATTATATATAATAATTAAAAATTTTTATTTGTTTACCCTTTAAAAAAAAATGAGGAACACTCTTAAAGCAAAATTAGGAATACCCTCAAATAAAAAAATAAAAATTTATTTGTTCTACTTTCAAGCAAAAAAAAAAAAAAAAAAAAAAGCCCAAAATTTTTTTGTACTAAAGTCTAAAAAAAAAAAATTTGTAACAAAGCAAGCCCACAAAAAAGCCCAACATCAATCCTAAACGGAAAGCAAACCCAATCTAAAAAAAAAAAAAAAAAAAAAAAAAAAAAAAAAAAAAAAAAAAAAAAACCAATAGATAGTAAACAAGTAAAGCAAACCCACAGATTCTAACAAAAAAAAAAAAAAAAAAAAACCAAAACCCAATATACGCTGCAAATGACTAAATCAAAAACCTCAAATCACTATATCAGAAATCACTAAAGCAAACCTAAAGACAAAAACGTCAACAGAGCAATGCAGCCAAAGCTACAACCCAAGGCAACAGACGGATTGGGCATCGCGGCATCAGAGATCGGCCAGCCAACACAACTCGAGTTCTAGTCCAGAGAACATTGCATCAGGATTCAAGCATCGGAGATCGCTCACTGGATCGGATCGGAGATCGCTGATCGGTCATGTCGCTGGCTCCATTGCTCGTCGCTCGGCTTGCTCCGGTGCTCCCTTAACCTCAACCTCAAGGTATTTCATAACTTCTCTTTCTTTTTCTCTCTGACTCTCTCTCTTTATCTGAAAAATGAAAATGAAAGTGAAATCTGAAATGAAATGAACGAGTCTCTCTCTCTCTCTCTTTATTCTTTAAGATTTTAACAGTTTAACTTTAATACTTTATCTGATTCTTTTGAACAACTGTGATTGGCTCAGCTTAGCTTTAACTTTATTACATTTTGGCCCTATTCTTGACTTTTTCTTTTTGGCTTTATCTATTGGTGTTGGTGTGTGTTGGTGTTGGTGAGACTTGGTGAGATAAAATTAATTTTCTTATTGTGATTTGTGATTATGATATTTTCTTATTGACAACTGGCTCTTGTGATTGGGGGGGCTTGTCTCATTGTCTGTTGAGTGGGGTAGGGGTGGATGGGCACATGGCACATGGGGCCGGGTGAGGTATTTGAATTGGGGAAAGTAAATACTATGCTAGTGCAACTAATAAATAATAATTTAATTAATCAATAATTAATTAAGGGAAGCAACTAATAAACAATAATTAATCATTTAATTAACCAATGTATTATAAAAGATAAATAAATTAAATTATGTTAGGCTAAATAACAATTAATAATTTTATAATTAATGATACAATAATATAACAAATTATAGTTTATAAAAGGCAAACAAATTAATGAAACAACTAAACAACAGTAATTAATAATTTTATTAATATTTCAAATGAACTTATAGTTTATTGTTTATTCTTTTGCTAGAATTATGGACAAATTTTTGATAAGAAAACCATGTACCCAAGATTCATCTCTTGTGCAAGATTCATCTTCATCTCTTTGATGATGGCTTTAGATCTTTTAACTAAAAAAAAAAAAAAAAAAAAATTAGGAACACTTGGAAAAAATTCCTGGAGTCGCCATTAATACTCTATTACGTGTGAAATACAATTCTATTGAATTCAGTATTTCTAACGGTGTGGAATAAGTTGGTTCTTTCCTATACAAATTTCCTTTTATTTTATACCACCTTATATAAAGAGAGGGAACAATTTTTTATGTTTAAGAGATAGAAAGAGAGGTAACGCAATTACATTGATCCGGTCTATAACTCTACATACACAGCATTAAACAACAATGGTAAAAGAATAAAAAAAAAGAAAATTAGAAAACCATGACTTGTAACTATTAATCCAATTATCAAAAGAAATAATATTCTAAGTTAACGTTACGAATGAAATTGAAAAATATTGTGTTCTAGAAACAGAACGCAATTCTGGGGTAGCATGTATAATCTCCTCTTCACACTCTACAACGCTACCTTTCAAGCTAGAGTCTCGTGTATACATTTTATGCCAATTATTATTTTTCTCCATGCAGAATTGTGTGTGTTCAACCATATATACAAAATCATGTTTTGTTTTTGTGAATTTTATATAGCCTGCTGGAGATCAGAGTAATAGTATGTCTAGTGAAGACCCAGTAGCAAGAGAAGCATTGCTTTTGTTTGAATAAATTCAGTACGTGCTGGACCGCTGGTTAGCAACGTAGAGGTTCGGTTCAGATGAGTTCTGCTACGCGGGTTTGCTGTTTTTTTGGGAAAAGTTTGGTGATTTGTGGAGACAGCTGGGTTTTTATTTTTTACAATGGAGATTATTTTATTTTTTTTTCGTTTAATTATATTTACAACTCAAAACTTAAAAGAGTTATTTTAAATTTTGATTGAAGGAGCTTGGAACTTCGCATGTTTGGATTTCTTAGAAATTCAATAAGTAGAATCCAAGATTTCGTTTTTTTTTTTTTTTTTTTTTTTTTTTTTTTTGCCGCATTTGTTGACTGGGGGGGACAAAATTTACTGTGCATGAACAGTGCGTGCACTGTTCACGCACTGTTCATGCACTGTTTATGTATTAAAAAAATATTAAAAGTGGGTCCCACAATACTANTGGGTCGACATCCGAACCACAATGATGAAAGGCTTTGCACGACAAACAACAAACATCTCCAGTGTGTCACAAAATCTCACCAAGTTTGACTTCTCTCTTCGCAATGGGTTTTGCTAACGTGGGTCAGGTCAAGCACATTAAGATGGGCCCTGTGGGTTAAGAGAGAATTAGGGAGATTTTAGGGAAATTAGATGAGTTACAGACAAATCACCAACTAAATTAAAATGCAACCAAAAATAAATTGACACGGTGATTTGTTTACGAATGGGGAAAACCTATACGGCAAAAATCTCACCGAGTGATTTTAAGGTTACCACTCTTGAGAATCCACTATTATCATAACAAGAGAATCCATTATTATCATAACAAGCGGTTACAAGTAAAGGAATCCCAGTACCTTATACCAACTTACAGTTGAATCCTTACCCCAATATCTAATTAGACTTGTTCTGTAGTGACAATTTCTCCTTTCAATGCACGGCTTCCAGTCATGGCAAATTAATTCGATGCAAGGATCCCAGTACGCAACTTACACACCAACTTGAGAAAGATGGTGGCTACAAAGTTTTTCAGTTCATCAACACGATGAAAATCACAAAACTCCTTGGTTATAAAACCCTATGGTGTACGAACACTGCAGCTTCTTGAATAGAAAGATGAACTAGCGCATATATCTCCGGTTCACAATATGCTTGTGAAACACTTTTGCATTAAGGTTCATCAGCTATGACGACCCTTAAAACAATCTTTATATATGTTTAGAGTTGTGAGAAAAGAAAGCTCAAACATCTATACACGGATTGGATGAAAATCAGAACTGAAAATCTGATTTTCTTAAATCTTGATAGATACCTTATCTATCGAGCAGCTATCGAGCATCGGTCTTAAACAGCCTTTTAAACCTCAATAGATACTAGCCGTGAAGCTAGCTATCGAGCTTTAAAATCCAGCATTTATTCACTTGATTCTTGGACAGACTTGCATGGTTTTAACACTTGAACTTGAAACCTTGTTCTTTGAAGCATTAAACACATCCTAAATCTACCCAATTACAAGTAAAGTGCGTTTTGTCAAAGGATTAGCCAATTCTATATTGACATATGTTCCTAACATGATTCACATATATCCTAACACAAGGGATAGGGTATTTAGTTCATGAGAAAAATTTATAAGGTTATATTGGGGTTTTTTTATTTCATCGTTTATTTTTTAATAATCCGATAATTAGGGGTGTAAGAATATAAATTCTAGATGTGTCAATTGAGTTATAAAATTCCTGGAAAAGTTATATTAGTCTTTCAAATGGCTAGAGGGAGTACATTAGTAAATTAGTTTCTAAGTCTCATGCAGCATGCAACTTGTGAGTGGCAGTTAATTTAAACCATCAATCGGATGCATGATTTAATTTGCAAAATTTTTTATGAATAGAATATCAATTCTCAGAAGGCCATCATGTGATCACCACAAAGTGCCTCACATGCCCATGCTACTACCATAATGGAAATGAAGACACAGGGACCCTTGATAAAGTTTACTTTTTTTCTTTTTCTTTTTTTTCTTTTTTTTTTTTTTTTTTTTTTTTTTTTTCTATTTTTTAAGAAAGATGTTAAAGTTTACTTGATTGATGAATGCAAGGGCAAATGGTTGAATGTTATATTCATGGCTCAAGAGTCAAGAAACCTATACAAGTGAGGTATGGATAGATGAAGACTACAAAGTCACTTTTTTCTTTTTTTGACTTCGAAAAAAAAAAAAACCTAATTCTCACGAAATATTCTCCCTTTGAATCCTATTGAAGTACGGAATTTTGAAATCTACCAGCAAAATTTCCTCGAACATTTGCCACATTGCGCTGTGGTACATGACTATTAGTCCACATCGAAATGATCGATGATGAACCAGAGATTCTCGCTATTCACTAACAAGATTTAGTTAGCAACAAATGCATGCTAGGGAAATAACAAAGTATAAGTATGGTCAATACTACTACGTACCCATCATGAAAATGAAAGATGGGCTCCCCCCCCCCCCCCCCCAGCCTTTGAAAAAAAATCTTATAGTATATATATTTACACAAAAAATTTACTTTAAGCTCTAAAATTTATATACTTGGCTCCGCTCCCCCAAAAAATTGACAAGATGACCCATAAATCTAAAAAATAGATAACAAGAAAAATCATTTTTTTTTTAATTATTATTATAGAAAACACATACTTGAATAATAAGAAAAATCTTTGGACAAATCATAAATATGGTCTAAACAAAAACAATAACAACAAATCTGTAAAGTTGTTATTTACAACTATGTATTTTGTTGGCTTTTATTCTGTGCCAAATTTGATTGTAATTATTATCAATCGTTTATACCCTGTATTTGTTGTGGGATTTGTTGTAAGGGTTGTGTGATAGAGAGAGTGTGTGAAGACTCAAGCATTTGGAGGCTGAAGGATTCTCATGGGTATGTCGCGACTTAGCTTCCCGCGAAGTGAAGCATGTGCCCTGCACGACCTGGAATGCGAAGAGTCAGGCCAGGTGGAGACAACTGTCTCTCGCGAGGCCTTCTCGTGAGACACCCGCGAGGCAACCTATCCTGCCAGCCTGTACTGAATGACTCACACTTTTTGTGCCTATCCTATATATACCCCCATTACCCACAAATGTTGAAAGATGCTTTAGAGAGAAAAACCCTAGCCAAACACATTGGGAATTAGAGATTGTCATCCCCACCTTTCTCTATACACTTGCTTGTGGTATCTCCTCAACCCTTCCCTCTCCATTTCCACACCATTAAGAAGTTGATAGTCCAAACACTTACCACACCCTTTGAGAGTGCTGTGTGACGTTTTGGTGCTGCTGGTAAGCATTGAAAGAAGCCTGGAATGGCAGATGCAACATGGAGCTTGTTGCGAGATCTGGGGTGCTAGACAAGACACGGTTCCGAGAAGCCTTGTTGGAGTAGGAGCTTGGAGGGCTTAGGTACATCGGGTAGATTAGGCTTAGAGGGTCTCTTGCTAACTTATGTATCCTAACTGATTGTCTAGTGGATCGATTTCCGCTTGGAGGGTGGCGGAGAGGTTTTTCGCAGAGTTCTTCGGTTTCCTCTTCGAGAACACGTCTTGGTGTTTTCTGTGTTTGCATCTTTCTTCCCTACTCTTGTTTATTCCATTATACTGCTGTGTTGCTTAGTTTATAGATTAGAGTAGCTTAATTATTCATCCGCTCGCATTTACACTATTCCGCACTTTGTATTAAGATTGTGTAAAAAACTCTCGAGCCGTAATTTTAATTGGGGGTCTAAATACTCCTGTGTTTCAACACATTTTCGAGCTTTCAATTGGTATCAGAGCGGGTACACTTGCTGTGATTTAAATACCTGAGTGTGATCCTTAACCCTATTTAAGATGGACTGGTCTCAATCGCTCAATGTTCCACCATTTTTTGATGGGAACAATTATGCATTCTAGAAAGTCAGAATGAGAGCATTTTTATGTTCTATGGATGATACCGTGTGGGATGCGGTTGAGATAGGCTGGACTAAGCCGGAGGATCCTAAGTCCACTTGGGATAAGGCAGCTCTCGCTGCCGCCAATGCTAATAGTAGAGCTTTAAATGCTATTTTCTGTGGTGTGTCTCCTACTGAATTCCACAGGATCTCTCATATGACGGTAGTCAAGGAAGCTTGGAAGATTTTGGAGACAACATATGAGGGTACGAAGAAAGTTAAGGACACAAAGTTTCAGATGCTTACCACCAAATTTGAAGAGCTCAAGATGGGGGATGATGAACCATTTGATTTATTCTATGGGAAGCTTAATGAAATTGTAATTGCTAAATTCAATCTTGGGGAGAAGATTAAAGAGACTAAGGTGGTGAGAAAAATTTTGAGGTCCTTACCGGAGAGCTTTTAGGCAAAAGTCACAACCATAGAGGAAAGTAAGAATTTGGATGAAATTAAGATCCAAGAGCTCATTGGATCACTCCAAACGTATGAGCTTGGACTGTCTTCCCACAAAACGAGTAAATCGCTTGCTCTTAAAACCATCACCGAAAGAATGGATAATCCTTCCGAAAAAGATGGAGTGGAGAAGGAAGTAGTATACCTTGCGAAAAACGTCCGAAAATTTCTGAAGATGAAGAACAGTGGAAAACCATTCAATAGAGGAAAATTTTCGTCTTCAAGAGGTGATAGGAAAGAGTTTACGAGGAAAGAAGGAAGGGATTCTCAACCTTCTTCAGACATTGTGTGCTATGAGTGCAATGGCCATGGACATCTAAAGAAGGAGTGTCCAAATTTTCTGAGGGGAAAAGGTAAGGCTTATGCCATGACGCTCAGTGATTCAGACTCTTCTAATTCAAACTCAGAAGAGAGCTGTGACGGAGAGGGAAACTACTCCGCCTTCATGACCATTGCTCATGTGGAGTCATCGGATGATTTGGGTGCACTTGTGAAGGAGCTTGGTGAGCATTCTGATTCAGAGTCTATTGGGATTGTGGAAGAATCAGATGTTGAAGAGGAAGAGAATACAACTAATCTTCAAGAAAATTACTCCTTACTACTTGAGAAGTCGGGAGAGTATTCCAGAGTAGCCAAGGCAGCTGTAAGAAAAATGAAGAAAGTTGAGGAAGATTACAGAAGTCTCTTGATCAGATATAAAGAGGCTAAGTGTGAGATTGAGACACTAAATGGCGAGTTGTCTGAAGTATATACGAAGATGAGGTTTCTTGAGCAAGAGGTTGTGCAAGCTCATGCTAAGATAGAGAGAGTCTCCTCTTAGAAGCTAGAAGATGTTATATCATCTCAAAAACCTTCTTCAGACAAGTCCGATTGGGATACACCGGAGGAAGCTGCTCATCAGCCAAAGTCACCAAAGAAGTAAAGTTTATGAAGGCAAATGAGACGATTGTAGAAGAGCCCATTCTTGAGAAAGTTGAGGATGTAAAAAAGAAGAATGTGGCTGAGCAACGAATGGTGAATAAGCCCCGAAATCAATCTGTGGTTAAACGTGAAACCAGAGGAAGATCTCTCCCAAGATCACAACGGGGTCCTAGAACGGATTATGTGTGTCATTATTGCGGACTACAAGGACACACCAGACCCAACTATCAAAAGCTAAGATCAGATAACAATGCAAGCGCACCTCGGTCACAAGGAAGGAGAAATGACATGAGATATTGGGGTGATGAGCAACCAAGAAGTCAAAATCTTGATTCCTGTATGACGGACGTGATGAAGATGATCGGTGCCTTCACCACTTGCTTGGAGAGTTTCACTAGAAGGTTTGACAGTTCAAATTCTCGTACCCAATCCGTCAAGGATATCACTCCAAATGCACGTGACGTGTGGGTGAAGAGGGGTACTCATGCATAAGCATTATAACATGTCCATGCATAAATTCTTTCAATGTTTAGGGACATTTGCTGTTGCATCATTTCATGCATTGCTTTCTTTTTACTGTTGTTATTTTATTTGGTTGGTTTGTACCAGTTGTTTTTTGTTGATCTTACTTTTCTTGTTCTGTTTTGGGTGTGTTCAAAAAATTCAAAATCCCATAAAAATTGAAAAATCTCAAAAGTTTGATCACTTGTTTTGTGCATGTCATATGTGAGTTTGGCCTAGTACATTCGTATTAATGGCGTAGTGCATTTATGATCTTGGCTTGTTATGTATGCACTCTTTTCTATGTGGAAGAAATCTTGAACACTATGTGTGACTGTTGTAAATAGATCTTCAAACTTGTCATAAATGATTGATTAATAGTCTTGTTGGTCTTGATACTTGCATAGACTTGAGTCTATATCTCTTCCCACTTTATTTTTATGTTTTTGCAAAAAGAGCTCGCCAAATGTAAATCTCCAAATGAAAAGAGATATTGAGCTGCAAATGTCTGTCGCACACACTAGTATTCGACTAGAAAAAAGGGAAAGCGACTCTTCTTAATGTGTTTTGTATGGTGCTCAAAAAGCCAAAGGCTAATCATCAATGTTGAAATATCATAAATTTCAAGCACCAATCTCAAAAAGAGATGTTGTTTTTCTTGTCCAATCAAAAATAAAATGGACCAATTGCTATTCCTTTTGCAGAAGCCAAATGAAAAACTTCTGAAGTTATGTATTCAATGTGTGGGAGGTCATATATACTCATTTCTATAATGGAGATGGTCCACTTGATTTCGTATCAGTTGTGTATGACTCGTTTGAATTGATCATTGAAGTTTCGCTCTGGTCTAAGGACTATTTCACATTTGATACTCACACACAACACACAAGACTTTGATTCAATCAATGCCTATCTCATTTGTGTGATTGTATATGTTCAAATGTGATGTATATGCTCAAGAACTTGTTGATCAAACCCAAAAATATTTTTGAGTATTTTATTTGTTTTTGAAAGTGATTTTATACTTTCGTTTCTTTTGTTTTTGTTCAAAATGCATTTTTGTGTTTTCCTTCAAAAACTGGTTCAGGGGTTGTTTCACGAGAAGCTCGCGACTTAGAGCTTCCCACGAAAAGGGCTTGAGGGAAATAATTTTTCATCCTGTCACACAGAAACTATCGCGACTGTATCGCGACTGTCTCGCGACCAACAGCTTCTCGCAAAATGCTGTTTGGCTAAAAATTGGATTTTCCAAATTTTAGACAGAAGTTACCGCGACTGTCTCGCGACTATTTCGCGACCTAGTGCTTCTCGCGAAAAGTTTTTGCTTCAGTGGCCATTCTCACAACTGTCTTGTGACTGTGTCGCTACTCCCCAACTCGCGAAAAACGTGTGTTTTCAGTTTTATATTGCTGATGTGACAGTTTTTCAAATCACAAACACTTCCCTCGCATAAACTCTTTCGAACCCTTTTCAACCCAAATCACTATTCCTTTCAATCCCCTTCAATCCAAGCATCTTTTCTGCATTTTCCTCTTCAAGGTATGTTTTATAAACAATTCTTTTTAAGTTTTTGCTTAGATTATGCAGAATTTTGTGTTAGGGTTTTGATATTTGGGGATTTTCGAAAATTTAGGTTGGTTTTCAAAATTGGGTGTTTTTTTTGTTATTTCTTTGATTGAGCTGTGTCCCATTTGATGTTTGTGCCTCTGTGTTGGCCTCTTATGGCATTTTAAAGTGTATCTAGGCATGTGCTCACCATGT
Organism: Quercus suber; assembly: GCF_002906115.3. Taxonomy (NCBI): domain Eukaryota; kingdom Viridiplantae; phylum Streptophyta; class Magnoliopsida; order Fagales; family Fagaceae; genus Quercus; species Quercus suber. The sequence goes on from NW_027069503.1 coordinate 1,651,937, forward strand.
TCATGCATTATTCATGTAATATTTGCATTTGTGCATGTTAGGTGTTTGACAAAATGTCCAAGTGACATTTTTGTGCCTAATTAGGATCAAGTGATATCAAGTTATGGGCTTTCACTTGCTTGACCATGTTTCACTTAGTATGGTCGTTGGTCATATGTTTCATGCATCTGATGCTGCACTCTCATGCATAAACACACACACCTACACACATTAGCACATGCACACATATACACACACATGCACAATTGCTTAGTTCCATACATTATGTCTATGCATTCAGCATATTGTTTGGAGTTGATTATGTCTTGCTCTATGCAGTGTTACTTTTGTTTTGAACTAACTTGAATCTAATCAAGTTCTGTGTTCTGTGTTGTGTGTGGTGTGCACATGTCTCCTATTTTTTTTTTTTGTGCTCTGTTGCACAGATGTCTCCATTCAAGACTTCAGCTGTGAAAGGAGGCAGTAACAAAGGGAAAGAGCCGATCATTGATGTTGATGCCGATTCACCTAGACTAAAGAGAGCTCGTTGTTCAACGGGAATTTTTGATCCTCACTTGTTTAGGTCTTATGCTGCTTTTGAATCCTATAAGAACCTCTTTCAGGATGCTCCTTTGATAGTTGAAAGGGGGGTTGATTAGCCATCACTCAAGGACACAAAAATACCCATTTGGTTTGCCACGAAAGATTGGAACTATCTGCTTTCAACTTTCGAGGATACATACGAGAACATGGTTAAGGAATTCTATGCCAATGCCAGTGTCATCGGAGAAGAGATAAAATGTTGGGTTCAAGGACAAAGTTTTTTTGTCACACTAATGTACTTGGTGGAAATTCTACACATTAACCGGCCAATACTCCCCATACCACCGGTATATGATGAGCTGAACCCAGATGAAGAGTATCTCAAACAGTCTTTAGGAGCCAATTTGGAATTCTCCTCCAATAAGAAGTCAATCAATGTGGCATCCCTTTCTCCCGAATTAAGACTTCTCTCAATGATCATGTGTAGCAATCTCTACCCCTTGTCCAGTACCGGATATATGAATCTTGGTCGAGCATTGTTTTTGAATGATCTGATCACTGACGTAGAGATTGATGTGTGCTCTCATATTTTTCACATTTTGGCAAAAACAGTTGACCGGACTGCTTGAAGGAATTGTATTCCTTTCTGTCGTCTTATTTCAAGGATTTTGAAGCTCAAAGGTGTCCGTCCATTGGAGGATGAGCGTCCATATACAAGACCAAGTCCAATTAACATTCGATCCCTCCATGCAAGTATGAGTCATACCAAGAAGAACACTAAGCAAGAAAGTCATGCACCGTCGGGAATCTCGAGCTTTGCACCTCATACCTATGCTGAACAATTCAACAATATCTCCGCTGCTCTTCAAGAGATGAGTACAAAGATGTCCGGACTGGCGACTATCATGTATGCTCACCACAGACGTCTTGATTCACATTTCACATCACTCCAAACTCAGTTGGATGAAATTCAACGGAAGCAAGAAGAGAATGACTAGCTATTCCATGACAAAAAGGGGGAGATGGTGTCATTGATAGGGGGAGTATGGTGATAGGGGAGAAGAAGCCACCAGTTCCTATGTTTGATGTTTTATGCTTACTGCTTTCGGTTTAAAGATTTGATACTCTGTGTTTATTTCAGTATAATTTCAATAGTTTCTTTTGTGATATTCTCTATGATTTGTAGCATATCTTGCATGTACCCATGTTGCTTTTGTAAGCTTTAAGGGTTTGTTTCATTGCATGTTTGTAGGCTTTTATGGTTTGTGCCATGCATATGCAGTACTTTGTTTATGCAGCCTTTTTGCTTGTGTTCTTGAAGTTTAATGTCATACATTTTACTTAAGTATAACACTCTTGTGCCCTTGTAGGATTGTTCCTAGATGCATATACGTTCTATGCATTGGTTGAGTGATGAACACTCTTGTGCCCTTGTAGGATTGTTCCTAGATGCAAATACTTCATGTATTTCGCATTGGTTGAGTGTTGGACTTTCAAATGATACTCTTCAAATGAGCTTATCATCTTGCATGTCCGGATGTTCATTCCTTGTGTGAATGAGCATAGTGATTACTTTTGTATTATGATTGCTTGTGTGATCTTGCCATGGTCTATTGTTTTTATTCCATTTTGCTTGATTACTTTATATTTGCTCCATATGCATTTCAAGTTTTTCTACATACAATGATATTATTGTGTTGTTGTGTTTCAGGAGATACTTGTTCATATGTTTCAAGAGCTTATCAGAATCTAGAATTAGGTGTGAGTGAGTTTTGCCTTTGTTTCCAAACTCACGTTTAAGTCTAGAGTCTATTTTAGGGTTTTGTCACGGAATAGCCAAAAGGGGAGATTGTAAAGTTGTTATTTACAACTATGTATTTTGTTGGCTTTTATTCCGTGCCAAATTTGATTGTAATTATTATCAATCGTTTATACCCTGTATTTGTTGTGGGATTTGTTGTAAGAGTTGTGTGATAGAGAGAGTGTGTGAAGACTCAAGCATTTGGAGGATGAAGGATTCTCGCAGGTATGTCGTGACCTAGCTTCTTGTGAAGTGAAGCATGTGCCCTGCACGTGCTGGAATGCGAAGAGTCAGGCCAGGTGGAGACAGCTGTCTCTCGCGGGTAAGGCCTTCCCGCGAGACACCCACGAGGCAACCTACCCTGCCAGCCTGTACTGAATGACTCACACTTTCTGTGCCTATCCTATATATACCTCCATTACCCACAAATGTTGAGAGATGCTTCAGAGAGAAAAACCTTAGCCAAACACATTGGGAATTAGAGATTGTCATCCCCACCTTTCTCTATACACTTGCTTGTGGTATCTCCTCAACCCTTCCCTCTCCATTTCCACACCATTGAGAGGTTGATAGCCCAAACACTTATCACACCCTTTGAGAGTGTTTTGTGACGTTTTGGTGCTACTGGGAAGCATTGGAAGAAGCTTGGAATGGCAGATGCAACATGGATCTTGTTGCGGGATCCGGGGTGCTAGACAAGACACGGTTCCGAGAAGTCTTGTTGGAGTAGGAGCTTGGAGGGCTTAGGTACATCGGGTAGATTAGGCTTGGAGGGTCTCTTGCTAACTCATGTATCCCAACTGATTGTCTAGTGGATCGATTTCCGCTTGGAGGGCGACGGAGAGGTTTTTCGCCGAGTTCTTCGGTTTCCTCTTCGAGAACACGTCTTGGTGTTTTCTGTGTTTACATCTTTCTTCCCTACTCTTGTTTATTCCATTATAGTACTGTGTTGCTTAGTTTATGGATTAGAGTAGCTTAATTGGTCATCCGCTCGCATTTACACTATTCCGCACTTTGTATTAAGATTGTGTAAAAAACTATCGAGCTGTAATTTTAATTGGGGGTCTAAATAGCTCCTGTGTTTCAACACATTTTCGAGCTTTCAAAATCAATTAAAAATCCTAGCAAAACAAATCACAAATACCCAAAAACTTTTACCTAATTTCTCCTTCTCATTTGAGAGCTCTATGCCTCTCTCAAATGACTCCACCTCATAGACACAGAGACAACTCTTATATTGTTGATCGCTCCATGCACACACTAATTAATCACCAACAACTTGGATTAGTTGGTGTCTTTAACTCATCAGTGGAGAAAAATTACCTATTTTTTGAATGGTAGATTTTTATTTTTTATTTTTTAATGTTTTATTAACTTTGGGACACACTTGGCATGCATGTTTAAGATTAGTTAACTTTGGGACACAATTGGTATGCATTTGTGACTTAACTAAATTAATGTAATGACGGGAAAAGCTTTATTATTTACTTAGTTAAAGACTCAAAGTTACCATCCATTATCATGTGATTGTTTAATAGATCTCTTTTAATATTTTTTCTTTCCTATTTTTTCAAACTTGCAATTTTTCAAAGGAAAAATTCTCAACCTTACCAAGACACCAATAATTGTCTTACCCTTTTTTACGTTGAATATTAATGCATGATATTATTAACCATTATTTTGGCTGTTTTATTAATATAATGCTTGACATAGATTTGAACTTTTAACTATAATTTTTTTTTTTAAAAGAAACTTTTAACTATACATATAGCACCATGAACTTATTAGTTATAGAAGTATGTGAAAAGAGTACATAAATTTTTTTTTTTTTTTAATTTATAATGTCGATAGAATAAATAATCGAACTAATCTTGGTCAGACCTTGAAAGTATTGGGACGTGCCAATTGACTTACAAAACTATTGATTATAAATTGTCATTTTTGATTTTTTTTTTTTCAAAATAAAAAATACAGATAATTAAAAAATTAATGCTAATAATGCATTGTTGTCAGCCTCTAGTATTGATATTTCAATTTTTCAAAATTTTTTAATGAATAACTTTGATCCCCATAAGTTTGAACCCTGGTTCCGTCCCTGATAAACTGCTTTTAATAGTTGGTCGAAAAATGGTGCTTTTATCACACATGAGCCTCCCACTTGGTCATAACTATTAACTCCATGTTATTTGATTGTGAATAGCAAATTGCGACCAAATATTTTGTGGCTAGCTAACCTCCCAAGTTTCCTGGCAAAAGACTTTTTCTTAGTTATTGACTTATTGCTACGTTGGGTTAAGACTTACAAGCCTTATTGCTCATGGTACGGTACAATTCCGTTGACTTGCTTTTCTATGCTCACTATATACTTCTTGATTAGCTTTTGTCTAATTGCTATTTTCTTCTTTCTTGATCAAAGTAACATCCCCATCATTTTCATTAATAAAGAAATGAAATTACAATATTTGAATATTGAACTACGTGATTTTGATATTTGAACTACTTGATTTTGATTTTCATGAATCGTACGCTACAATGTTTGAATATTTCACTCGCAACTTGGCCTGAGTCGCGAATGACTCATGAAATCCAGCCTGTCAAAGCCTCTTCAAATTCTAGCATGTGCTTCTCGCGACCTGTTTCGCAAGTTGGCACTCGCGAGCTAGTCGTGAAATCCTCATTTTCACAGAATTTTCACTAAACTCTCACACACAACCCTTACATTAAATCCCACAAAAATGCAGGGAAACGATTGAACATAATTACAATCAAATTTGACACGGAATTAAATCCAATAAAAAACATAGTTGTAAATCACAATTTACAAAACTCCTGATTATAAATTGTCATTTGTGATTTTTTTTTTCAAAATAAAAAATACAAATAATTAAAAAATTAATGCTAATAATGCATTGTTGACAACCTCTAATATTGATATTTCAATTTTTTAAAATCTTTGAACAAAGAAATTCAAACTCCCTTAAGTTTGAATCCTGGTTCCATCCCTAGCTAAAATGATTTATTAATAGTCCTAAGAGCACCCATTAACATGACCCTATTAATAATTATTCACCGGTAGCAGCCAATTGATTTGTGAGCTTGTCATGTAGAGGGAACTTAACAATTAAATTTTTTATTATTACTATAATTAACAATTATGTACATTGGAGAAAGAGAATTTGAACTCTGGATATCTACGTTGGAAACACCAAGAGATGTCAATTGAGTTATAAAGACTCTTAGCAACTAAAATTCTAATAGCAAGCAAGTAGATTAATTGGTGGTCTCATAGAGCGAAAACTTCAATTAATACATGCTTTTTTTTTTTTTTTTCCATTTTTTGTAAACTACAATTTCATTAAGAACTAAAAGCAAAACAACAAAACAGCATGAGGTAGATTGCAATTATTGCAAAAGAAACCAGCAACATGAGCAACGAAAAATTTAGCAGCAAAATGAGCAACTTGAGTTTAGAGTTCTCAAAACACTAAGTTCCGTTGATACATGCTAGAAGCAAAGGTCCTTTGATTTTTTCAGCCAATTAAGACAAGTTATTAATTACTGGTTACTTATTTATCAAGGCAGCGGAAACACCCATGCAAATGCAAAGTAAGACTAAACTCACGGGTCAGCTCTTATAGACTTCAAGTCGAGATCCAATCTCGCTGTCAAATAAATATTGCGCGTTTGCGTTTGCTCTCTGGAAATTTTCTTAAATTTTCATTAGGACATTTTCCCGACCAAAGCAGATATTTTCTAATTTCTATTGCATGGGGTCCCCTTGAACCTAACCAGTGGACTTCGCGGTAGCGGAGACTGACTTGAGTCTCAATAATCAATATAGGCTAGCTACTGAATTATTAATCAAAAGACCAAAAAAATATTAATAATAAAATAATTGAAAAAAAAAAATTACCCACACAAAGGATTAATTAACCAATTTTTATCATAACATTTTGTTATATCCAGGGATGGACTCAAGATTTTAAAATAGTGGAGGCCAAAGTATAAATAAATAAATAAACTCCAAATAAGCGTTCATATAGTATTAAAAAATTATAAATGTTCAAAATCGTGTTTCTTTCACTGTGTTGGTGCTAAAAATTTTAGCTTTACCTCAAAAAGTTACTTTATCTATTTTACCGCATTACTTTACAATACACCTAATATCAAATGTTGTATTTTTTTTAATCACTTCATTTAAAATAATATAAACAACTCATTAAAATAATAAGGAAGAGAGAGAATTTAAGTTTTTTAATTGAAAGAAGAAATATAATCTTAATAAAATATTGTATTTTATTTATAACAATTGCTACAACCAACTATAGTTGCAAAAAATTTAGTTTTAGTTTCTCCAATAACACATGATATATTTTTTTTCTTTGGTAGTAAAATAATTTTTTTTGCTAAAATACAATCACCATTGTAAATGTTTTTATTGTTTTTGTTAAGTTTTTGGGTTGGATAGTTGCTATTTGAGTTAGACTAGCTAAGCTGAATGGAGAGAATGGGGCATAAGGTTTTGGAAGGGGTTTCAACTACAAAAATAAAATATTTAATAACTAAAAAAATATTTAGACATGGGAGTGCCTGGCCCCCACTTGGGTCGTACCTAGTTATCTCTATATATATCATTCACATACCTGATAAAACATTATATCTATTCAAACACAGAACTGAGTAAAAAAAAAAATGTATGAAATTAATTAAAATTCACTCTTCATGTTTCATCAAAATTTATTTTAGTTTTCTAACTTTGCGTTCATTCATTTTAGTCCTTTAAATTTTAAGTTTATTCAATTAGGGCCTCTTCATTAACTTCCATTAATTTTTTTTTTAAAATTATGATAAATAATTTTCAATTATTAATTGAATTTTTTTAATTTAAAATATTTGAAGAAAATATTTAAAAATTTGAACAATTAGCCATAACATTTAACTAAAGACAAAAGACACCTTTACGTCCAATTGAATTATATGGATGATACTTGATTATTGGATATAAATTTTTTTTGACAAATTCTTCCATCATTTTAATTCAACATAATCTTAGTTGTGAAATCATCCAATAATGCACCACAACAACCCACAAAATTCTTTTATTTCCACATTCTTATAGTGCAAAACGCATATGGAACTTCATAAGGTGCCAAATTGCCAATAAAGGTTCAGACTTTCAATAACCAGTGCAAGAATTTCCACAAGGCAATGGTGTAATAGTCTCTTTAGCCACACATTATTTGCAGGAATTGCCCTGCAAGGCTACCCGACTACACAATAGAATGATCAATTATAGAGACTAGTATTGCAAATCAGCATTATGAAAACCTTGCAAACTTGTTGTAAAAAACACATCTAAATGCATTTTCCTTTATCTTATACCCCCTTATATGAAGAGGGAACATAATTACATTGTCTCGATCGATAACTCATCACACCTACACACGCGATCACTAAAAGGGAAAATCAGAAAAACCACAACTACTAGCTATTAATTTAATTATCAAAAGAAATAAATTTCTAAGTTTCCGGCTGGCCCTAATATGTAAAGAATGAAATTGAAAAAAAAAAAAAAATTGTTTACCTGGACTAGTCTTACATTTATTTATGAATTTCATAACATATTTAAAAGGACAACATATAAAGGTTAATTTAGTTAGCAATTTCAATCACCCAAGTCGACCCACTGGAAATTTTTATCTTGTTCCAAACTGTGACTCAGAACCACGCTATCATGCTGATCCAAATTGTTGCCATCAATTACAAAACCATTTCCGTTATAACGGAGCATGTACACATCCCTCATCACTGTGTTCTTCAAAACAAATGAATTGTAGCCTCCTTCAGCTTGTAAAAACCTAGTGGTGGCTCCATATACAAGCTAGGGTGGTCACAGGCCACTTGACTTGCAAAAAAATGTGTGTGTATATATATATATATATATATTTGCCATAAAAAACTTATATGCTAAATTAACCTATTATAACTATCTATTAAAAATGTTGAATACTCGAGAATTACAAAAATTTGGATTCAACAAAAATAAGAGTAAAATTACATTTACAACATTTTTACAATAATTTCATAACAAATTTAATGTAGTAAGCTGTTACTGATTCTAAGCATTACTCTAAAAAAAAAAAATTAATTCTGCCCCCAAACATAATCCGGAATCCCTTTTCTCCTAAAATTAACTAATGCCTCTAAGCTCTTCAGTGCTCATTTTATCCCAGGCTATTCTCCTTGTATTCAATCTATAGAAGTCAAAATGCACTCTCTGCTGCTTATTTCAATCAACACGACACTGCCATTCTGGGACAACATGTATAATGAAATCTGCCCTTCGGACTCTACAACGCTACCTTTCAAGCTAGTGTCTCGAGAATACATGTCATCCCAATTATTAGTATTCTCCACAAGGCATTTAGTCCACTTGAGATTATTCATGTAAAAAATGAGTACTTGTCCATATAAATAAACAAGATATACATAGCAGACAACGATGAACATATTCAGAATAATTCTTGGCAAATGAAACCACTTTTTTGTGAAAGGGTTATATAGATATACTGACGAAGAATGTTAGAAGAGAGCAAATAGTGTAATATTAGTTGAATGTGACACAACAATACAAGACTTAATTAGTATTCATACTACGATTAATCTTATTCTAATCCCATATTAGCTCTAGTTAATTAAATGTAATAAATTTAGAAGTCCTAGTTCATCAACCAATTAGCATACATTTAATTAAGGATAACTGTTCCACTGCGACTAGAACGGTATAATATAGGTTACAGGTAATTAGGTAGGAGCAAGATTGATTTGTTAAAGAGAATTTAAATTGGAAGTAGATAGTGATTGGATAAGATCGAGTTTGGGTGTGATGCCCATTTCTTTACTTCAGTTGTATGGATTTGATTTTGGAGTTCAGCAATCTATTTCTGATATTGGGTTACTTTTGGTTTTGGGCTTGTCTAATGTGAAGTAACAATGTGGTAGAGGGCCATTAAATTTTTAAAAAGAAAGTGAAGGGTGCCTTTATGGCACGAGTAAATTGGACTATGCTAACTTTTACGAGCATTTCTTTTTTCACAACCAACACTTCAAAGTTCAGAGTTCAGAGTCGGTTCAGACCCTCACTCAGATATGACATCCTGTAATTTAATCCCTCCCTCCCTTCCATTCCTTATCTCTGACTAGCATTTCACACATCTCTAATATTGTAATTATTTAGTCAAAACCCTCTCTAATCTCTAAGATAGATTTTAATATGATCTGTTTCAATTGCACACTTTGCTTTCCATGTCAATCTTGGTGAGTAATAAAGCTTTCACTTTTGAGCTAGAAAAGCCACCATGTCTGTTAATCTTATGAACCAATTGCAGAGGCAGTGGCATAAACACTCTGCTTATCAACGTAAGGTTAGGAGATCATATTTTCTGTCTTTTTTGGGTATTTTTAAATTGCTTTTGAGAGACTGCTTAAGATATGATTGTGTAAAGTGGATCTCTAGGTGGGTTTGGTTTTTTTTCTTAAGCCTTTGTTTGTTTCTTGGGAAAGTTTGTTTGTTTGTTTGTTTTTCCTGGGATTGGACAGTTTTGAAAGGATAAGGTTTTTTTTTTTTTTTTTTTTTAAAGATATACCCAGAAGATAATTTAAGACATGCTATGAGTTTTCCATCTTTGAAAGACTTAATCTTGATAAAAAAAAAAAAAAAAAAAAAAAAAAAAAAAAAAAGGCAAGAATAACACCCATGTGCACTGTGCACATGAGCATTTTGGTCAACCTAATTTCCTCTATATTTTGGAGAGAAAACTTTCTGGTGGGTTCCGCATTTCTTTTCCCTCTCCCCCTCCCAACTAAACATTCTCTAAAAGGTTTTCCTTTCTAATTTTCTCTCATTTTTTTTTCTTCTGTCCTCCCTAAATTCCACTCTACCAAACACATTCTTAACGTTGAATTATTTGCAACAAAATACTCCAACTATTTTGGCTTTTGGGATTAGGAAAAAAGCCTACATTTGTATTTTAGGTAGAGACAGAAATGTTTTTATGGCCTGTTTGAATGAAGGAATGAGGTAGAGTAGAGTAGAATAGACTAAAAATAAATAAATTTTGTACTAAATCTATTTTACTCTACTATACTTTTCCTCACTTCTAAAAATAAATAAATTTTGTACTAAATCTATTCTACTCTACTCTACTTTTCCTCACTTCCCTTCGATTCAAATGGACAATTAATCCTTATATATTCTACTTTTAACTTTCCACCCATTCAGTTCCAACCGATTTGCTTCGACACAATTTGTTTTGTTTTGTTGTTTTCCCAACATTTTTGATGTTATCATAAATACATGAAATGCTTGGCGTCATGATGAGTGACGACTAGTCACTTGTGGTATATTTTGAGTATATTCTACTGGATCTGAACAAATCGCTAAATTTGCGCAAGTATAAATGAGACAAACACAAGCAAAGACCCACGTTCCCCAACACCTAAACCCCGCCCCTTTTCGATGTCTAAATTTTTTTTAAAGGTCATGCTAACGAGTGCTCTTAAGACACTCATTAATAATCTATTTTAAGAAAATTTTGATACCATTTTTATGGAAAATAAAAAAAGTTATCAAAATATTAATTACTTTTTTTTTTTTTCATTTCCTATAAAATCTTTCTTTAAATAGATTATTAACCAGTGCCTTAAAGACATTTATTAGCATTTCCCTCCTTTTAATAATAAATATTTAATCATTTGTTGTCATATGCCTCCTCCTTGTCCCCCCTACTCGAAAAAAGTATTAATATCAAATTTAAATAGATTTCTTTAATTCTTTTCCTGTATACTATCCGTACACTTTTCTTCCCGAATATAAATAGTTTTTATAATATTCGAGAAGAAAAGTGTACGGATAGTATACAGAAAAAATAACATTATTTAAAAAAAGACAAAAAAAAATTGTCAAAAAAAGTTAAAAAATTCTGAATGGTACTGCAAAACTGAAAAAATAACATAATTACAAAAAAAAGACAAAAATTGTGTCAAGAAAAAGTAAAAAAATTCTGTGGTTAACGGGCACCGTGCGGTGCCCATTAGCACAACCCATTAAGAGGGATGTTAACCAGCATTGCCTGCTGCTGGTTAAATGCAGAAAAGACAAAAAAAATTTGTCAAAAAAAGTTAAAAAATTCTGAATAGTACTGCAAAACTGAAAAAATAACATAAATTACAAAAAAAGATAGAAATTGTGTCAAGAAAAAGTAAAAAAATTCTCTGGTTAACAGGCACCGTGCGGTGCCCGTTAGCACAACCCATTAAGAGGAATGTTAACCAGCACTGCCTGGTGCTGGTTAAGTGCAGAAAAGACAAAAAAAAAAATTTGTCAGAAAAAGTTAAAAAATTCTAAATAGTACTGCAAAACTGAAAAAATAACATAAATTACAAAAAAAACAAAAATTGTGTCAAGAAAAAGTAAAAAAATTCTGTGTTTAATGGGCACCGTGCGGTGCTCGTTAGCACAACCCATTAAGAGGAATGTTAACCAGCATCGCCTGGTGCTGGTTAAGTGTAGAAAAGACAAAAAAAAATTTGTCAGAAAAAGTTAAAAAATTCTGAATAGTATTACAAAACTGAAAAAATAACATAAATTACAAAAAAGGACAGAAATTGTGTCAAGAAAAAGTAAAAAAATTCTGTGGTTTAGCACAACCCATATCAACTCTTTGTTATACATATATTGTCTAGTTGTTCGTTTTCATTTTTTAAAAGAGAAACTGAGATAGTTGATTTGTAATATACTAATATCAACCCAATTTTGGATTCATACGATACATACGTAACTTCTCAATGCTTTTCATATCATTAATTTAATTGTCTTCAAATTGTTGCGGTTTGCAGCTCCTGTAAAAGTTGCAACCCAATGTAAGCTAAAAGCTAATCTTAAATATGATTTTTTCCAAACTAGATGAAAAAACAATAGATTTTTTTTGCTAATAGGAATTTATAAGCAAGTATCCCAAGTAGTTTTCTTTCATTATATAAGTAACATAGCTATATGTCATATTGGTAGTTAGTATTGTGTGTATATATATATATATTCTCCCACTCTCAGGATGTTATTAACAATGTTACCCGTGACTTCCCGAATGCCTCACAAGGCACTGCTACCTTTATTGCCTAAGCTCAAGCTCCTGCTTAAGCTATTGCATCTGCAAAGTCATCTACTAAGTCAAAAAAAAAAAGAAGAAGTCTGCCTTCGATGGACTTAGTAAAACTGCCTTGATTGCCTTGTTAAAATAGTTTTGGAAGCATGAAGAGGAAGTTGCAAATGCTAACTCAGACGATGAAGATGAACAAGAATCCGAAGCATCCTTAGAAGCCTCTGTTTCTAAGAAAGATGATCCTTATTACACTTATGATCAGGCTCTTTTTTGTCATAATCCTGTTTCCACTGCTGATTTGGTTGATTACTAATTCTGTCAGCATATGCTGACAAAACTACTAAAACCAATGCTGATGAGAGACCTATTGGAAGAACTACTCTCGGTTACTTTTGACTACTTTTTATGGATGCGAAATGAATAGTAGAAGACTTTCTTGATACTCTCCACTATGCAAAAACTGCCAAGATGCTTTTGTGTTTTCAACTACTTTTGAATGACAATTGAATGGTAAAAGCTGGTTTTTGCTACTATTACTTCTTGAATGATTCTTGTTGCTCCCCACAAGGGTTGACTCCAATTGAATAGTAAAAGATGATTCTTGCTACTATTACTTCCTGAATGATTCCTGCTGTTCCTCACGAGTGTTGATTTCAGTTGCTCCCCAATACGTAAATAGTGCTTATTTTACCTGTAAAAAAGCTATCCCTTTCAAGTTGTATTCATAACTTTTTTTTCTTATTATCTTTAAAATTTCCCTTTAGTCTTTAAGCTACCTCCAGAAGGTCTTAAACTTGTAATCTTTACTCAATTCCTGCTCAGGAAAATCATGTTTCTACTATCTCTTCCTATAAGTGCTTTATTTTAAGCTTATTGACTTTAAGATTTTATTGCAATCTTTTCTTAAGCTTACTTTAATTCTTATTTATTTATTAAAAAAACAAAAAAAAAAAAAAAACTAAAACTTATTTGTTATTATCAACTCATTTAATTTTTTTTTTTTTTTTTTTTTTTTTTTTTTTTTTTTTTTTTTTTTTTTTTTTTTTTTTTTTTTTTTTTGTTTTTTTTTTTGTCTTTGGTTTGGGATAAGTAACAAAACAAGTAGCCAACATTACATTACGTTTTGTGTTTTTCTTTTTTCAATAAACATGCATCCTACTTGGTTGGTGCCTATATAATACCTATAGGAACCATTCTAAATTATATTTTTAATTTTACTATTAACAATTAATTAATAGCTTTTTCATATAAGACTTTCTTCGTCAACTTCTAAAAACCATTTATTTCTCTATTTGTTTATATCACGTTAGCTTCCTTTAAACCTCTCTCTCTCTCTCTCTCTCTCTCTCTCTCTCTCACTAGAAGCTAAAGTCTAAAACAGGTAAAATTTTGTTCTAAATTTTTGCTGTGACTAATTTTCCACATTCATCTTGTGTGCCCAAGATATGAATTTCATTAATGCTCAAATGACTTTAGATCCTTTTGAAGGATGGAAGTAAATGATGTTATGTAACTTGTGTTAATTTATTTGTATTATTTGTTTTCTTAGTATGCAATGAACAATTAAGCATTTTGTTTTTTATATTGTGTGTGTATGCGCATGCGCGTGTGTGTGTGCCTTTTTTTTTTTTTTCTTTTCTTTTAGTTGATGCTAAAGTCTAAAACTATGAATAATTTGTTCTGAATTGAGGTAATGTTTTATGGTAAACTTTTAGATTTTAGCATCAATAAAAATAAATGTTTACCATAAAACATTACCCAAATTCAGAACAAATTACTCATGGTTTCAGACTTTAATATCAACTAAAAGAAAAAAATAAAATATAAAAAACAAAAAACTTAATTGCTCATTGCATACTTTTATTTTTATATTGTGTTTATATATATATATATATAATAAAAATAAAAGTTTATCATAAAACATTACCTCAATTCAGAACAAATTATTCATAGTTTTAGACTTTAGCATCAATTAAAATAAAAAAAAAACCATATAAAAAATAGAAAGCTTAATTGTTCATTGCATACTTTTATTTTTATATTATGTTTTTTTTTTTTTTTTTTTTTTAAGTTTTCTAATCACATGTTCACATGCTTGAGCAGATGCTCAGATGCACTTTTATTTTTTTAAGTAAAGATTAATAATTTGTATCAATTATAATTTGAGATTACTATTGTGGGGTCTGTTAGTTAAAAAGGGATAGTAATCCTCAGAAGTGGGCTCAGGGCCCAACGGCCCAATTCGAGGACATTTCGTTATCCGAGGATAGTCTAAAAAAGTTTTATTATTACTAAATGGGTAATATAGGAGAAACGAGTAAATATTGTATACAGCGGCATAACACACGTCCGAGGTGAATGTAACTTTCATGTTATTAGGGAGACTCCACCAAGTTGTACCTGAACTGGAAGTTGAATACAACTTAAGGGGGTGTCGGGGAAGGTAGCAAATATCTTCTAAGGCCATCACCTCCACATTAAATGCTTTCCAGCTAACACTCTGGCCGCATTAATGTGGAGGTGATACTTGAACAGTAACTAAGCAGCTTTATGGCCACTGAGCTGAAAGTTCCGGTAGGTGCTGGATGGGACAGAAAGGAGCTCCCAAGATAAGAACTACACATGTACAATGGAAACGGGGGGAAAATGGAGTATATAACATAGGAACGAAGGAAATAAGGGGGGACTTTTTGCAGAAAAAGAAAAAAGGAAGAAAGAAACTGACTGAAAGAGAGCCGAGGAGAGATTTTCTCAAGGAGTGAACCTAAAGTATCCCTTGTTACTTGATGAGTAGAACCTTTCCTGTCAAACAGTACTAGTTCTTGGACCCATACTCTAAAAATTTATTGTTTGGGTTTTTGGGCTGAAAACCCATTCATACTCAGGGTCAATCCAAATTGAGTCCCTACAACTATAATTTTTAAGACACAAAAAAACCTAGCGGTGAAATGAAAAAATTATTTCACTTACAAACACATAATACTTATCGCATCCTTAGATTTTTTTTGTGATTGGAAAATATAATAATCTCAATTTATAATGGATGCAAATTATTAACTTTACCCAAAAAAGAGAAGACCCTCTAAGCACGCACGTGAACACGTGCTCAAATGCTAGTCTGTTTATGATAGTCCTAAAATGTAGTCACTTAATACACATCCATAACAAAACAAAGTACAAAATTTTAATAATTTTTATTTATTTTTGTTACGGTAAAAGGCTGGCATTTTTTTTGTTATTTTGTTATTTTTTATTTTGTCAAATGAAAGATCCATGTTTGGTTTTGTTTGAGTGTTGTTGTAGGTGTTTGTTTTTTGTTTTTTTTTGTTTTTTGTTTTTTGTTTTTTTCTAATTTAATTTTATTTAAAATGTAGTATTTTAGTCATAAAATTTAGTAGTATTTTAGTCATAAAATTTAGCTATGTACTACACATTCATAAGAAAAAGTTAAAAAGAGGTTAAATTAAAATTTAACAACTATCATCATTTTTTTTTTTATATATGGTAAAAGTCTGCCATTTTTTTTTTTTTTTGTGTTGTTGTTGGTTTTTTTATTTTTATTTTATTTTAATTTATTTAATTTNGTTGATGCTAAATTCTAAAACCATGAATAATTTGTTTTAAATTGAGGTAATGTTTTATGGTAATTTTTATTTTTATTCTCTCTCCCTCTCTCTCTCTCTCTCTCTCTCTCTCTATATTATATATATTATATAGAGAGAGAGAGAGAGAGAGAGAGAATAGCGGTAACTCAAAATGGTACATCGATATTGACCGATACCAAAATATATCATTCTACTGGCCAAATTAATATAGCCTCTGGTACGAAATTGACTCTCTTGCATACAAACACAACAATTTTCACTATTTTTCATAAAATTTAAGTTGACAAGTTTTGACTCGTTTGCATTTGGGCCAACAATTGACAACACATTTTATTCTATTAATAACAACTCATCACTTTAATAGTTGTGAATATTTTTTTTCAAATGATTTGTGCCTATAGACTTATTGCTCTTAGATGAAACCTATTCAAGTCAAACCTAAATTTTCCACAAGCCCACATCTAAATAGATTTAGCCCACTCAAAATTAAAACTCAAGGTCAGTCCAACCATAGCCAATCTGAAAGAATATTAAAAAAGCCCAAAAAGCATCAAACTTACCCACCTATTTTTTTATACCAGCCCAACAAGCCCATGTTATTGAAAACCAGCCTAAGTCCTTCACAAGAAAGCGCAGCCCAAGACCTCCGCCAAAATCCGTACCAGATTTTAAACTCACATAAATAAACTTGTTATTTTATTTTAATTTATTTAATTTATGACAGTTATCAAGTTGTATTTAATCCTAAAATTTAGTATTTTAATATTAAAATTTAGCCATGTACTACACATTCATAACAAAAAGTTAAAAAGAGCTTATATTTAAAATTTAGCAACTATCATTTTTTTTTCTTTTATGGTAAAAGGCTCAAAATGGGAATGAGGCCAAAATGTAGAGATGAAAAATTCACTTTCACCTATATTATATTAACTACTCATTTGAAAGCTCCCCAATGTGTTATCTCCGAAACAAGAAAGTCATCCTAATTCTTCAAACAATTCTATGATTTCTATCCTCATTGGGCTATCAAAAATCCAAATGGCTTTACATTAAAAAGTTTATCAAAATAACTTTTCCATCTCACTTTATTTCTCTTCTTTCACTAACACTCTTTGATCTTCATCTTTGATGCACCAAACACCGTTCAAATCTCTTGTTTTCAATGTCCAATAATTGAGTAGAGATACAATGTCCAATAATTGAGATGACAGACAAAAAGTCTTGAACTTTGGATTTAATAGATTAAATATTCTTGCTGAAATCTAAAATATTTGAGTTACAGCAAATGTGGACTCGAGTTCTTATATTTTATATTGTTGATGCAGTTTTCTTACTTCATATGGTTGGTTCTTTGCCTGATTTCGTAAGCTTTTTCATTGCAATTACCACATTATTGGAATGTGTTGAATTTCTGAATTCATCATCTACGCCATTACGCTTCAATTGATTCATAGCTCTGATTGTTTTGTTCTCTACTTCTTTAAACCAGTCATTTTCGGGTCCATTTATTACAACTCATGTACAGATTTTCCATAGATGTAAAATGTGTTTACTGTCTAATGATTTTAGGCGTTGTAAGGTTGAAATTTATTAACTATCTTGTTGGCTTTATTCCGTGCCAATTTGCTTGTAATTTAGCACTTAGTAACCCTATATTTAGGTGGGATTATTGTAAGGGTAGTGTGTGAGAAGATGTGAAGAAAAGCTCAAGTATGTGCAAGAAGGTAGAGTTTTGCGGCTGACTCACGACTGGCAAGCTGCCAAATGCAAGCACGTGAGATGCACACAGGGGAGCTGAAGGGTTGCGCCAGCTGTCGCACTACAGGACAAAAGTTCCACGCTGGCCAAACCATTATTTTGCGACTTGAACTCGCGACTTGGACAAGCTGTGAGGTCAAGTCGCCAACCAGCCCTGTTTGGCAAAAACTGACTCTTCATATTCCAAACACACACCACTATATATAGACCCTTATACCCACTAAATTGAGAGAGCTTCTAGAGAGAATTTTGTGAGAGAAACCCTAGAGAAAAACAAGATTGCCTCATCCCCAATCTTTGCCTTAGAGACTCTACAAATTCCTCAACTCTCTTCCTCTCCATTGTCACATTCTTGAGAGGTCATTGACCAAATCTTTATCTCACTACACCCACGTTTGTGAGAAGGTTTATTTGGTGCTAAAGGAAGCAGTTTGGAAGGAACCAATATACATTAGTTGATGCTATGGTCTAGTAGCGGAATCTGGGAAGCTAAAGAAGAAATAGGTTCGGCGTAACCTCGTTGGAGCAAGAAGCTTGGAGGGCTTAGGTACTTGGGTAGATTAGACTTGGAAGGTCTTCTGCTGTTCATGTATCCCAACTATATTCTTTAGTGGATTATTTATCGCTTGGAGGGCGGCGGAGAGGTTTTACGACTAGGACTTCGGTTTCCTCTTCGATAACACATCGTGTGTTGTCCATGTGTTTGCATCTTTCCTTTCTTTATCTTTGCCTTATATTTATTGCTGTGGATGTGTTTATATTTGGCTTAGATTAGTTATCAATTCTATGATTGGCTTATGTTCATGTTCCGCATATTAATTGTTTGATTATAAGCTTGAATTGATATATAATTTGGGGTCTAAACGTTCAAGGGTGTTTTCATACACGTTTTGAACTTTCAGGCGTAAATAAACTTTTGGTCCCTACATTTTGGGCCATTTCTTGATTTGGTCCTTAAATTGATTTTGCTCCTAGATCAGTCCCTGATTTTTTAAAATTGTTTTTTAAAATGGTTCCTGCCATCAATCCAGTAACAGAAAATGCTGACATGGAAAACGGCATGTCTTACATGCTAACATGGCGCTGACGTGGATGTTAAAATATTATTAAAAAAACTTATTTAGCATTTTTGAAATGCCACGTCAGATTTAAATTAATAAAAAAATTAAAACAAAAATCTAGGTCAGAAATTTTAAAATAAATAAATAAATAAACATTAATTAAATTAAATTAAGAAAAAAAGCTTTTTCAATTTAAAAAATTTAGTTCCTATCCCAAAAAATCCCACGAACCCCAACCCAGATAAAAAACTCTTCGATTTAATCTCTTCCGACCATTTACACGTTCAAATCAATCAATCAATGCCTTTCTCACCAACCCGTTTGACTAATTTATTTATCCCTCACAAAGATCAAGAGAAAAAATCCCAGAAACCTCATATTCAGACACAATCATCCTTGATTCTTCAATAGCTGCTAATGTTGTGTACACAATCATCCTTGAGTTCTCCCTCTTTCTCAGATTGGCAGTGTTGTGGATTCGGTGGTTTGCTCTCTTTCTCCCTCTCTATCAGATCGATGGCTTGGCTTTGTACCGTAGAGATCGGCAGTGCTATGGTGGTGGGTTTGGTATGGGTTTTTTGCGTGGTGGGTTTCTGGTGGTCTGTGGTGGTGTTGGTTTACTGGGTCTATGATTTTTTTTTTTTTTTTTTGGCGGTGGGTTTACTGGTGGTGGTGGTGTGTAGGGCAGTGGTGGTGGAGTGGGGTTGCTGGGGTTTCTTTTTTTGTTGGTGATTGCTGGGGTTTCCTTTTTTGCTTTGATTTTTTGTTGTGGGTATTGTGGCTGATTTTTGGGTTGTTGGTGATGGTTGCTTTTGATTTGTGGCTGATTTTTTTGATGTGGGATGTGTGGGTTTAATGGTGGTGGTGGTGGGGTGGGTTCATCCGGCATCTACTCATTGGGTTCTGGGTTGGTTCTTTCACGTGGGTTTGATAATTTCTTCATGAGGTTTGATGATTTCTGGGCAAGCTGAAGAACATGAAGAACATGTACCCATGTTCTTTCGAAAATAATAAAAAGAAAATAACAAAAGAATTCAACGTTTTTTTTTTTTTTAAATGTTATTAAATTATTTATTTTAATAACATTAATGTTTATTTTTAATTTTTAATTTTCTGACCTGGCTTTTGAATTAATTTATATGCTGATGTAGCAATTAAAAAATTGCAAATCAAAATTTTTAATATTATTTTATTCGCTACGTCAACATTTATTGTGTACACAGTGCATTGCCACGTTAGCATTTTTTGTTACTGGTTGACGGTAGACATCATTTTAAAAATGATTTTAAAAAATCAGGGACTGATCGAGGAGTAAAATGAATTTAGGAATCAAATCGAGAAATAATTCAAAATATAAAGACTAAAAGTGTATTTACGCCATAATTTTATATAGATGGAATGTTGCCAACACATTTACACGTGTACTGTGTATACACAGTGTTTCTCCATCGGACATTGTGTCTAAATGGATGGGAGAGAGTGAAAAGAAAGTCTCAGATCTTTTCCAAAATGCTCGTAAAAAAGCTCCGTCCATTATTTTTATTAACGAAATTGATTCCTTTTGTGGCCGAAGAGGTGAAATCCATGAAAATGAACCATCTCGACAAATCAAATCAGAATTTCTTGTACATATGCAGGTATTTTGTTTTCTCTGGAAATCAAATCAGAGTGATTTGTTACAAGCTTCATTTTTATATATTATAATTGACATGCTTCGACTAACATTGGGAGCAAGTTGTTTGTCAATAACTTTATTTTAATTAGTTTATTACTATCGTGTTCGGTATGGATTTTTTACATTTATGATATGAGTTGCAAGGCATCTCATTGAACATTTTTATACTTTTAAAATGTAATTTAGGGATTTGATGAAAATTTTGTACTGATATGTTTTGTATGGGTGAGCTAACTTTAAGGTATTTAAGCTTAAGTAACTTGAAATCATGTATGTGGTCCAAAGAAGGCTATGTTTTCTTTTGAATTTTAGGTTTAATTTTTCTTTTTGGTTTTTACTCTTGTATTTGCCTAATGATTGGAGAAGAAGTATTTTAATACCTATTTGTAAGAACAAGAATAATATTCAAAACTGTTCAAATTACAGTGAAATGATCTTATGAGTCACACCCTAAAACTTTGGAAAATAGTGATTGAACATAGGTTAAGACATAAAACAACAATATCAGAGATTTGGTTTATGCCAGTACACTCTAAAACTTTAGAAAATAGTGATTGAACATAAGTTAAGACATAAAACAATAATATCAGAGATTTGGTTTTATGCTAGTACAGTCTACTGTGGAAGTTATTTTCTTACTTAGATGTCTAATGAAGAAAATATAGAGGCCTGTAAAGATCTTCATATGGTCTTTATTGACCTAGAGAAAACATATAATTAATACAATCCCTAGATAGGTTATGCAGTGGGTTTTGGAAAAGAAAGACTTTCTTCTAAAGTATATTAAGTTGATTAAGTGTTTGACAAAGCTATAACTAGTATGAGAACAAGTGGAGATATCTCAAGTGAGATTCTATCGCTGTATATTTGCATCAAGGATCAATATTTAGTCCATATCTCTTTGCACTAATGAATGATGAGCTCACTAAATCAATAACCAACCCTGACTTATTAATTTACTGAGGATCTATAGTGACCACAACAAATCATTAACATACAATAGATGAGAAGATGACCAGCCATTTCCTTGTTGGCCTTAAAATGGCAGGCTAGTTTGCAATGCTGTTCATAATAACTTTATATTTTATTAAATAGTAAATACATGGCATTATCATTAATTGTTTCCTTCCACTTACCTACATGTAATCTTGAAATGGAAATTTTCTTCAATACATTTCAGGGTGTATGCGACAGTGTGGAAAATGTTCTGATTCTAGCAGCCACAATTACTCCTTATGCTTTGGATCAGGTGATACAAAAATACCATCCTTCTAACCAATGGCCATGGATAGAAAAGAATTTGGACCAAAAAACATGATCATACTTTTATTAAACACAAAAAATCATGATTTGAAAATTGGAATTGTGATTTTTGACCCTAAACACGCTAACTTTAAACTTAATTGCCACATAACAATCTCACTAATGATGTACATGTGTAACCTTAAGAGTCACAATCTAAAAATTTTTAATTTTGAAAGATTGAAAATCAAAATTTTCAAAATTTTAAGATTTAGTCTATTAATTTTGAGAATAGTTAAGTTGCGTTAACTAGTCTAACTTGGAAGTTTAGAAACTCTTAAAGTATCCCATGAAGCACCCAATACAAAATTGGTCTATTACATAATCATTTTGTTAAATGCTGTTAGACTAAGACCGTGAAACCCCATTTTAAGCTAATTTGTCATTTAAAAATTCACAAAAAAAAAACCCACAAAAAAAACCTGGCTATCAACCAAATCCCAAATCAAATGATAGACCCAAAAATAATCAGGGCTTAGTTGAGTTCAGTACGTGATGGTTACCATTGGTTGGCAATCTTGGGTGGCATGCTTAGAAAGAAAGGCTACTTCAAAATAAAGTTGTCCACGTCACTGATTTATTTATTTATTTATTTTTATTTTATATAATTTCTAGTAGCTCATAAAAATGAAAAGAAAATTATTAATTTATATTATACTATCAATGTAAAACAATTATTGTTTAAAAGGAAAAACCCAACATTTTATCTAGAAAGAGATACAAAAAAATGTTGATTTTTGCAAGAGCTTATTTATTTGCAACACAAACTAACTTTAATTCCCAAATCCTGAAAAGATATCTCATGCGCTGAGCACATACAAGAGTTTTGCCGGATCCTGTATTCAATAGAATCCATTTTATTCAATAAGTGAGTCACTTTTTGAATATAGCTAAGGATATGACCAAGCACAACAAACTACCCTGTTAAAAGCATTTTACAGCATCACATGTCATTGACAAGCTTTTTCCTATTTGTTTAATTTATTATCAAAACAAACACAATTTACAATGAAATCCAAACACCAAAACAAAATTAATCCCTGAAACACAATTCATTTGCAAATACTAACCTCCAAACTTTCACAAATACCACTAACCTTATTTATAAGCCAAAATATTACAATTCCAAATAAAAACAACTATTCAAAACTACACAAGTACATCACATTAGAACCAATGTTCAAAGCTCACAACAAACCCATGATCGAATATAACATTTGCAATCTTCAATGCAAAACTTTGACATCAATCTTTGCTATTAGACGATAGTTGATTCCGCAATATTCGCACATGCACATCAGTTACTAAGGCTAACCCCTATGGTCACACTGTTAATGTAAAAATAAATTCAAAAAGAAAGTCAGTGGTTAAATAGTTATTTGAAAAAAAAAATACACACAAAAATAAAATCTTGATGAAAAAGAAAAAATTGCTCTGCAGCTTTGACGAAAATTCGTCATGCCTTCATTTTCATCGTTCTTTTAAAATACATGTCTATGGACCGCATAAGTACCTATATTCGTCGACCATATTCTTTGCTATAAAAGTCTAAGATAGATTAGTGATGGGTATGGAGTGGAAGAAGGAAACTAATCTAGAATTTTGAGACAAAAGGACCTCTATGGAGAGACTAAGGTCACTAAAACTAAATACAAACTGATGAGATTGAGCTTTTGGATTTCAAATTTATTTCAAGTTTTTGAATTTTGCCTGTTTATAAATTAAATTTATTCGTGTTTTTTCGATTAATTAAATTTTTTTTTTTTAAACTAGAGTTAAATTTTTGTGGTTTTGTTTCATTTTTTCATTTAGGGTGTTGAATCAGAGTTGTTTTAAATGTGTGGCCTTTTATTATTGGTTGGGACCACTCAGGACCTAGGTCCTAATAATTTCTCCTTAGAATGACCTAACATCATATACAAATTGAATAGAAATTCTTAGGAAAGAACCTACTTAACGACAAAAAAGATCATCCAACTTTTACACACCTTGTCAAACCCATATAATGGTTTTGAAACTTAGATCG
The DNA here is from genome assembly GCF_002906115.3 of Quercus suber. Lineage (NCBI taxonomy): Eukaryota > Viridiplantae > Streptophyta > Magnoliopsida > Fagales > Fagaceae > Quercus > Quercus suber. The sequence continues at coordinate 1,675,847 of NW_027069503.1, forward strand.
TTCAAAGAACCGGAGAACGAAGGGGCTTAAGGTTTTTGAGATTGGACTGAGGGTCAAGGTCGGACCGGGATGATGTCGTAATTAATTTAAAAATTATTTAAAATATAAATAAATATAATAAATTAATATAAATGGAAAAAAATGACTAAAATAGCTCCAAAAATAAAAAATAAAAACCATCTTTCAAATGCATTTTTTATATCAATAGAATATTATTAATTGTTAAAAAAATAATAATAAAAAGAAAAATTATTAATTCACATTATATTATCAAGATAAGATAGAATTATATTATAGACAAAACAAATGTTTATAGAATTATATATTTTTATGCAAATGTGTATAATATTTGCACTTGTTTAATCTATAATATAAATTTTAATTTACAATAACACATGAATTTAACATATGAATACGTGGGTTTGTAGTACCAATAAATTACTGCAATTAGATATTTAAATGTCTTATAAAAAATGCAATTAAATGAAAATGGTTTAAAAAAATTTAAAAGCAAATTAATGGTGGAAACATGGCCACATAATCAACCTTTTCATGGGGAAGGGGTAGTGTCTGCCATATTGGTAGACAACTTTATTGGTAAAAAAAATAAAAAAAAATCTTAGACTTTTGATTTCTTTTGGTTTTGCCATTTTGGGTACCAGTGATAGAGGAAGAAAGGAAGCCCCAAAGAAGCAATAAGAATAATTGCAGAAAGAAAACACAGAAGATTGGAGAAGAAGCAAAACTGGAAAACGCAGAAGAAGCAGGGTAACGATAAGGTTTGTGCTTTTCATTTCTATTTTATTTTGTGGACTTAGTGTGTTTTGGGACTGAATAACGTCAACGCCCCCATCTTCTTCTTCTTTTTTAGCTTCAGCCTGACCCGTCAGACCCAACCACTGTATTTTTTGTGTAGAGCACAAAATATAATAAATATAAAAATCCAAACAAATAGAGAAAAAAATTACTGTTATCTTTTCCTAGCAGCTATTATGGCACTGGCAGCTATCATGGCACTGGCAGCAATCATGCCACTACCAGGCTGGCGGCCCTAGCGGCCCTGATGGCCCTTTCAGCCCTGGTGGCCCTGGCGGCCCTGATGGCCCTTTCGGCCCTGATGGCCCTGGTGGCCCTTTTCGCCGGCGAATGTAAACCGCCACTACGATTAAGCTAAGTAATATTATTAGAGCCAAGATACACCCTAGCACGAACCGCACAGATACTGATTGTGTTTGACTTGGTGGATCCCATATGTTGTCATCTAGAGTGCAAGGGGCACATGGGAGAAAATGTGGGATTGGAGGATTTTCAAATACTGGCACTGTCGGTGGTGGAGGCGGAGTAAGGGAGGGAAATGTGGGGAAGGTGTTAGGGTTTGTGCCCTAAAATCCAATTTATTGGCATGTCATGAATAATTAAGTTGCTTAATTATTTGAGACTATTTATGAACTAATGGGACATTATCTTAGTCCATGAGATGCATAGTATGTGATTTATGTGATTTAGACACAGAAGATATAAATCATAAGTTCTTTGTAAACTCAGAATTTTAGTTCGTAGTCGGTGATGAAATTGGGCATTTCATCTGCGAAGACTATAACATATCAACTAAGATGATTTGTCTTGATCATGGAAGTGGAGACTTCTAGTTGGTGTTGATATGTTTTAAGAGTTAAGACATATTGAACTGGACCGCTATGAGATTTATTATTCTCCTAAGGACTGTCAAATGAATAATAAAGCTCAAGACTTCTATTTATATCAACTCTAAATCCTGAGAGAATAATGGACCGGATCATGAGATGTAGGTTGCTTTGATATATCAGGAGTAAGATCTATAAGTAATGGTCAAAACCTCAGTATATTGGGCAGCCGCATTTAGTGTTGATGGAATATATATTCTCAAAATAGAATTCATAATCTCTTAACGGAGATATAAAATATTCTCTTGAGATAAGTTTAATGGGTTTGGTTATTCAGAGTGTTGGGCCCAACCACTTTAGTAAAGAGTTACTAAAGTATATAATTATGGAATTGGATTTCATAAATATATGATGAATAACATAAAGGATTAAACTAGGTACTCAAGGATTAAGATGTAGTAACCTTCAAAGTGGCAGTCAATATTAATGACTTTGTATTACTACGAATATTTTAATGAAGGGGTTGAATGTATAATAAAGTCTTGGGAAATAATTTATAGATAAGGCCTAGAGTGCAATTATATTCTTATAGTGGTATTGAATATAATTAATGGTAACTTTGTACTTGTCAAGAGTTGACGGAAAAGCCCAAGGCCCATTGGAGCTAGTGTCTTATTGGTTTCTTTGGTCCCATCTCAAGCCACAAAATAAAGCCCAATTGGGTAGGCCCAAAAGGCTAACCCAGTTAGAAATCAGTCATTATTTAATAAGTGTTATCAAATAAAGAAACTATGAAAATGGTTTAACGTATGTAAGATGAAAAGAAAAAGAAATCAGTTTTTCTCCACAAGGAGAAGAAGAAGGTTTTTTTCTTTGAGAGTTTATGTACAAAAAGACTGATTGAGAGACCACACATCTTGGGCACCATGTGGAATTGAGATGAAGATTGAAGGTATTCTCAAGTTTGGTTTTGAAATTCACTGCACCAAGGTACGCTTTCTATTCTTTGATTCTAGAATTCATGGTTACATGTTTATCTTTCATGATTGAAGTAGATTTGTGTTTTTGTTGTTTCCGCTGCATGTGTTTTTGTATGAGATACAAAAACCAGAATTTTCTCCAACAATGGTATCAGAGCAGTCTTTAATATCATGCTTGTATAACATGTGATTGAATTTTAGAATAAAAGAAAAAAACGTTTTCTTGGTGTTCTAGTTTTCTGCAGTAAAGTTTCTGCATAATTTTGTTTTGGAACTGCTTTGAATATTAATGTGTGGATGTTCGAACCATGTTATCAGCTCATGTTTATATGTATTAAGATCTGAATGTTGAATGAGTATTGTTGCTTGCCTTGCATTCTATTTTTTTTATGATCAAACAGTAAGTTAATGCTAGTTTATGAAATTTATTTCTAATGAGATTAGGATTATGTTCAAGGTTTCTAGCATTATTATGATTCTTGATTTTGATATTGAAAACCCTAATGTTTGATCTGAAAATCTTCGTTGATAAAGTCAAAAAGTGTTTTTGGAAGAAAACAATGAAGATGTCAAAAACGGTTAGTTGTTTATTCAAGAAAAACCCTAGAAAACTGCCTTAGAAAATTTCTGGAAAATCAAGTTTCACGAGTTTCGATCGATCGAAAATCACTTTCGATCGATCAAGTGAAACAGTGATCAGACTTTTTAAGTAGATTGATTTTCGATTGATAGTCGAACGATCGAATTTATTTTTCGATCGATCGAGAGGCAATCGAGTATCAATCGAACAAGTCAGAAGGTCAAGTTCGAATATTTTAATTTTTTCGATCAATCGAGGGGCACATTCGATCAATCGAAAGAAATAAAATTAGAAATTTTTCTAAGTGTTTTCAAGTTTTTTAAGAGCAAGGTTATGTGTGATTAGATTACACATAGTTCTAACTAATAGACCTAATGAGATCAAAGATGTTAGTTTAATAGAACTCTTGGTACTAAATCATTTAATGATTAATAGTCCTTAATTTATTTTAATTAGAGTTCTTTTTTTTTTTCTTTTTTCTTTTTTAATGAGAATTTAAATTCTAATTGAAGTTATATAGTTTCTAATGAGATTAGAATACTTTGCCTAGTAAATTAAGGATAGAGTTCTATATATAACTAATTTTTGATTCATTAGTGTTTAAGGTGATGGATATAAAGATAAATGCAGCGGAAAATAAGTTTTAAATGGATCTACTTCATTCGATATTGATAACACATACAAAGTAAATTTCAGAATTAGAGAAACAAGAGATCGTACCTTGAAGCGGTGAATTTCAAAACAAAGATTGAAGCACTTGGGACTACTTTTAATCTTCACTCCAATTTCACTAACGCCCAAGATGCGTGGTCTCTCGATTGGTAACAAAGGGATGACTTGTGAGTGACAAAAAACTCACATGCACACCATTTTCATGATGTTTTTCTCACTTTTTTATTTCTGTACGTTTTTCCCTTTGTATCTAACCAATTTATCTAATTGGACCGGCCTTTTGGGCCTTACCAATTGGGCTTAAGTGTGTGGCTTGGAGTGGGACCAAAAGGGACCAATAAGACACTAGCTCCAATGGGCCTTGGGCTTTTTTGTCAACTCTTGACAAGTCCAAAGTTACCATTAACTATTTTTAATACCACTATATAAAAATAGTTGCACTCTAGGTCTTATCTATAAATTATATCCCAAGACTTTATTATACATGCAACCCCTTCATAAAATATTCGTAGTAATACAAAGTCATTAATGTAGACTGCCACTTTGTAAATTACTACATCTTAATCCTTGAGTACCCGGTTTAATCCTTTAATGTTATTCATTATATATTTATGAAATCCAATTCCATAAATATATACTTTAGTCTTACTAAAGTGGTTAGGCCTAACTCTTTGAATAACAAACCCATTAAACTTATCTCAAGGGAATATTTTATATCTCCGTTAAGAGACTATGAATTCCATCTTGAGAATACATGTTCCATCAACACTAAATGTGGCTGCCCAACATACTGAGGTTTTGACCATAACTGTAGATCTCACTCCTGATATATCAAAGCAACCTACACCTCATGATCAGGTTCATTATTCTCTCAGGATTAAGAGTTCATGCAAATACAAGTCGTGAGATTTATTATTCATTTGAAGTCTTTAGGAGAATAATAAATCTCACAGCGGTCCAGTTCAATATGTCTTAACTCTTAAAACATATTAACACATCAACTAGAAGTCTCCACTTCCATGATCAAGACAAATCATCGTAGTTGATATGTTATAGTCTTCGCAGATGAAATGCCCAATTTCATCACCGACTACGAACTATAATTCTGAGTTTACAAAGAACTTGTGATTTATATCTTCTGTGACTCTTCACATAAATCACATACTATGCATCTCATGGACTATATGATAATGTCTGAATATTCATGTTACCATTATTTCAGATAATAATAAAACAAATTTATTAAACATAATATTAAGTCATACATAATGTCAAACACAATGTCACACTTAATATTATACATAGCATCTTACAATAGGATTTAAGGGCACCAATCCTAACATAAGGAATCCTAAATAGTTTAGGACTTCCATTTTAGTTAGTGATTCTAATAAGATTAGAGTCTTTATCAAGTGCAAGGTTATTAGTTGTGATGGGATCACAATTATTTAAGAAAAACCTAAATAACGAGTGGGAGTGATGAAATAACCCTTTTGTTAAGTTTATTGTAATGTGAATAGATACCTTGTCTTGACTTCGAGTCTTGTATTCCATGCGGAGGGTATTTACTTCACGGATTACAAGGTTAAACTTCTTTGTGATTGCGCGAATGTTCGTTACGCTAATGTGACGTGACATAGTTACATCACATTGAATTTAAACAATTAAACACATTTGATGTGTAGGGTTAAAATTGTGATTAGATCACAGTGATTTCAAGACACTTCACTTGTTTAAAATTTCTAGTGGGAGAGAGATACAAGGGTTGGATCTCACGGCCTCCATTGTTGGTTCATAGTGGTGTGGGGTAAACATCTTGTCTTGGCCTCGAGCCTTGCATTCCATGCGGAGGATGTTTATTTCATGGTACTACAAGATTGAATTTCCTTGTTTATAGTGGTTTGATCAAACACCTTGTCTTAACTTCGAGCTTTGCATTCCATGCGAATGGTGTTTTTATCATGGTACTACAAAATAAGCCTGTTAAAGGGATGAAATGTGGCTACACATGATTCTAGACAATTGTGTACACTAGACTGAGTTTGATAGCATCCTCTATGCTGAGTTCTTGCTATTATTACTTAGAGGCCAAAGGAAGAGCAGCAAATTATTTTCGTTTGGTAAGAGTTACCATGATAGTATTAATAATGAGAATAATTCTCGCCTGATCAAAGTGATTGGTATGACCTTGCTTCCGAGGAATATTAATTGTGGGATTTGGTTGTCATTGCACCTAGTATAGTATGGTTTTCGAGTTCCATATTTTATGGTTATGGATGCAAAATGATAATGTCCTGGTATTTAAGTTCATGGTTTCAATATAAAGTTGTCATAAATTTTGTCCTCTAGCTACTATTTTAGTTGGATCACATTAACTAAGAAATAATTTTGGACATGGTGCTTAAAGGAGTTGAAGTAAATATTCATGTTTTGATTCAGCATTGTCATAATTTCCTATATATGATGCATTTATGGAAGATAGTTTATGATATGATCATAGTCTCCATTGAAATGCTAATATGTTATATTGGCTTCTATCTCAATTGTGCTACTGCATGAGATGCAAGAGTTAGTACTAAACTTAGACTTTATATTAAGTCTAAATGAGATGTTTGGTATGAATCATATTGAGTGCTAAGAAAAGCTTAAGAAGTTCCAATTCTGTATCATTTTATGAAAATATTTTATTTTAAAATGAATTGGAATTCTTGGATGTAGAGATTAAATGTTAATCTCATGTGGATGTAATCCAAAAGTCCTTGTTAGAATCATTTGATCAATTCAGATTGTTTTGAAAATAAATTCTTTTTATATTATCTGAATTGATTAGTGAATTCTACATAATGGAAGACATCCTAAAAGCTAAGGCTAGGATCAATATGATTTAATTCAAATTCTTAGCCTAAACCGAAAGGTAAGGGTGATAAGAAGAGGAATTATAATACCAAACAGTTGGACAAGTTAGTTGCCCTAGTAATTGCCAAAAGGAAATTAGTCTCAAAAGCATGACCAAAAGAAAATTGTTTATGTTTTGGTAAAGCTAAGTATTGTCCATAATTGTTTTCTAGATGGAAATTTATATGTTTTACTTTTTAAAGAGAAAGTTTCCATCCTTTGGTCAAGATTGGTGAAAGATGGGCTTTTAGAACCATTATTTTGTTATATTCACAATCTATGAATCCTATTTAGAGGATAATATGATCTAGGGCGTCTTTTCGTAAAGGAATGAAGTTCCAATGACTTCTTTAAGTTAGTGCATACATAAAGGAGGAATAGGGCTCTTTCAAAGTAAAGGTAGATTTTGTTCTAGAAGAAAAATGTCAAAATTTGTTATAGGACAACTATAAAGTACATTTGGAAATGAGATAGTTGTATTAGATACATCATAAGACATTATTCTAGATATATAGCTAATACACAGGTACAATATTGTAGTGGGAGGATTACCAAATAAATTCATACTTTTGGGATAAACTTTTGAAGTCATTCCATAAGGATATGAATTTGATCCTCGGTCCTACGTAAAGGCAATAGATGATATGAATGTGGATTACTGATTCAAGGTTATGAGAATAGAATTAGATTCTATTTAAAGTCTAGAACTTGTAGAGGCGCTTAATTGCATGAAGCCTATTGTTTTCAAATTGGTCTACAAGTAAATGAGATTGATAGCTTTAAAGGTGCAAACCTTCAAAGTCAAGACTAGTGGCGAAAAGATTTATTCAAAAAGATTTTTTTCACCAATAGTCTAGTTTGACTCTATCTTGATTCTCTTATCCATTATATTTCATTAGGATGAAATATGGTAATGGATATCAAGAAAGCTTCTTTTAGTAGTAATCTTGAAGAAGTCATCTATATGATGTAACTAGACTTGTTCATAACAAAGAACCAGTAGTGTTTAGTATGCTAGTTGCTTAAAATTGATTTATGGACTAAAGCAAGCATCTAAATCATAAAATATCATCTTTGATCAAGCAATCAAATGGTTTGATTTTGATCAAGTATTTAAAAGGCCTTATGTGTAAAGGATATATAGAATAATAAATTTCTTAATGTATGTTGATGACATTCTAATCATTTAGAATGATATAGAGTTATTGTCATCAAAGGAGTTTTTGGTTGTCTAGTCCAGTTTGATATAAAGTACTTGGGAAAGACTAGTCACATCCTAAGAATTATAACTTTGTTAAAATTTAGAAATTAGGATGTTGGGTCTATCTTAAACTGCTTAAATAGATTAGATTCTAGCCAAATATAGCATGTAATACTTCAAGAAAGGATTCTTTCCTTTTAAGTTTAAAGTTCCTTTATAAAGGACTATGGTCCTAAGACATATAAAAGGAAGAGCATATAAGACAGTTCCTTATATCAAATCGATAGGAAGTCTTTATGCTATGCTAAATACTAGGCTAAACGTCTATTTTACGGTGGGCATAGTAAGCAAATATCAAATGAATCAAAGATCACTTATTTTAGTGGGAGTAAAGCATATACTCAAATATCTTAGGAGAATGAGGGATTATATGTTTTTCCACAAAAGTGAGGTTTTGATAGTAACTGGACATACAAATATTGACTTTTAGTTTGATTGTGATTCATGAAGTTGGACTTCAAGATATGTGTTCATCCTAGGTGGTGAAGATACACATCAAGCGTAAGTATCATCTCATTAGAGAAGTTATGAGTACGTGAAAAGTAGTAGTAGAAGAGATAATTTATGCAATAAATCTGGTTGAAACTTGTTTCCAAGCCTTGCCTTAGAGTGACTGTGAATTACTCTATAGGGAGATAAGTGTTGAATATGTGGTAAATTGTCTTTGAGGGCAAGTGGGAGATTGTTAGGGTTTGTGCCCTAAAATCCAATTTATTGGCATGTCATGAATAATTAAGTTGCTTAATTATTTGAGACTATTTATGAACTAATGGGACATTATCTTAGTCCATGAGATGCATAGTATGTGATTTATGTGATTTAGTCACAGAAAATATAAATCATAAGTTCTTTGTAAACTTAGAATTTTAGTTCGTAGTCGGTGATGAAATTGAGTATTTCATCTGCGAAGACTATAACATATTAACTAAGATGATTTGTCTTGATCATGAAAGTGGAGACTTCTAGTTGGTATGTTGATATGTTTTAAGAGTTAAGACATATTGAACTGGACCGCTGTGAGATTTATTATTCCCCTAAGGACTGTCAAATGAATAATAAAGCTCACGACTTCTATTTATATCAACTCTAAATCCTGAGAGAATAATGGACCGGATCATGAGATGTAGGTTGCTTTGATATATCAGGAGTGAGATCTATAAGTAATGGTCAAAACCTCAGTATATTGGGCAGCCGCATTTAGTGTTGATGGAACATATATTCTCAAGATGGAATTCATAATCTCTTAACGGAGATATAAAATATTCTCTTGAGATAAGTTTAATGAGTTTGGTTATTCAAAGTGTTGGGCCCAACCACTTTAGTAAAGAGTTACTAAAGTATATATTTATGGAATTGGATTTCATAAATATATGATGAATAACATAAAGGATTAAACTGGGTACTCAAGGATTAAGATGTAGTAACGTTCAAAGTGGCAGTCAATATTAATGACTTTGTATTACTACGAATATTTTAATGAAGGGGTTGAATGTATAATAAAGTCTTGGGAAATAATTTATAGATAAGACCTAGAGTGCAATTATATTCTTATAGTGGTATTGAATATAATTAATGGTAACTTTGGACTTGTCAAGAGTTGACGGAAAAGCCCAAGGTCCATTGGAGCTAGTGTCTTATTGGTCCCTTTGGTCCCATCTCAAGCCACAAACTAAAGCCCAATTGGGTAGGCCCAAAAGGCTAACCCAATTAGAAATCAGTAATTATTTAATAAGTGTTATTAAATAAAGAAACTATGAGAATGGTTTAACGTACGTAAGATGAAAAAAAAAAAGAAATCAGTTTTTCTCCATAAGGAGAAGAAGAAAGTTTTTTTCTTTGAGAGTTTATGTACAAAAAGACTGATTGAGAGACCACAAATCTTGGGCACCATGTGGAATTGAGATGAAGATTGAACGTATTCTCAAGTTTGGTTTTGAAATTCACTGCACCAAGGTACGCTTTCTATTCTTTGATTCTAGAATTCATGGTTACATGTTTATCTTTCATGATTGAAGTAGATCCGTGTTTTTGTTGCTTCTGCTGCATGTGTTTTTGTATGAGATACAAAAACCAGATTTTTCTCCAACAGATGGGTCATGGTGGTGGTGGTTGTGTAGAGAGGGTTGGAATTAGTGGTGGTGGTTGTGAAGAGAGGGTTGGAATTAGTGGTGCGATGATGGTGGTAAACAGCATGAAGAACAGGGCAAACATGGTTGAAATATTTGGATTTTGGAGTTGGAGGTGAAGCTTCGTCTGCTTTGAAATACCCACAAAGCCATGCTTTTTGTAGTTGCTTGGATCACCATCGTTTGGTAGGTAGTCTCAGGCAGTCTCAGACTTCACCAACCTTATTTTTATTTTTTGCATGAACTTCTTTTGTTTTGTTATTTTTTCATGCTCTGCTGCTAAAAGCCTTAAACAATAGAAAGCTTAAAATACTCTGAAAACAAAAAAAACAACACCAAAAAAAAGAAAAAAGAAAAAAGAGCTCACTGCTTTAAGCCCACATGGGCCATGGGCCCATGTGACATGGACCTTTCTATTTTTATTATATTTCTATAAAGCATCGTAGGCCTTTCGTGCAAGATAGAAGTTTTTGATGATCATATTTATTTTATCCTAGCTAATTAATTATAAAAAATGCAAAAGTCCTTTAAAAAAATGCCAATAGGGTTCACTATTCACAAAAACCTTTCGGTGAGCCATTTTTCATAATATTTTACCACATGCTACGATTACATCTAAATATTGATGTTACATCCACAACCAGTCAACCACAACTGAATATTTAGTAATGTACAATAATGCATGCACCCACTTTCTTGTCGAATTGTCTATACCGGGACGTGATGGGTTTCTCACAAAACTGTCTTGTGCTTTGCCCCACACGTAATGGTTGTTGACTTCTCAGTAGTGGCTTGTGTGGCAGTCCTGATAGTGTGGTGTTTCAGGTAGTTGATTTCCAGTTGGGTTGTATTTCTCGTGCATGTGTAATTTCAACTCTTTCTTTTGATAAAACCGCTCGTTCATACAAGTTCACTTGGTGTATCTTGAAAAAATTACACATTTGGAAGATCATAGTCACAGTGGCAGCTCCATGTAATTTTTCTAGGGAGTAAGCAAAAAGATGAATCTTAGGTACAGTGGAGGAGCCAAGAAATTTTTCCAGGGAAGGCCAAGTTAGTTATGCCTACATTGTGTTAATGAGTTAAGCTTACGTTAGTTAAGCCTACATTGGCTCAAAATGCAAAAAACTCAAGTTAATTTGGCCCAAATTGTGGCCAAAAATAAATTACTTTGTTTCATAAATTAATTTTAAGTAAACTTGTGCCTACATTTTTTCCACTATACTAAATTATTTGCACTTAGGTTTGAACTGACCTTTTTACATTTTAGAGCTTTTCTAACGAGTTGCATCTAATGTTTTACATTTAGGATAAACCATTGGTTAACTAAGATTATGACTTCAAAGGGATTAAGAAGAAGAAGAAGAATTACATAAGAGCCTCTTATCTTGCCTACCATCTTCAAATGCATTTTTTTATTTATTGTTATTATGAGAAAATAGAAAATCCAACCGGATATACATTTTCAACCCTGAGACAAGTCAATATGAAGAATTGTCATTTTCTTAGTATTTTTTTTAATTGGTGTTGTATGTGATATTGAGTTTGCAATTTGGTACTCTTTTTAGTGAAAATATACAAGTAGTCAAATTAATGGAATGATGTAGCTAAGTTTTGGATTTTAGGAATTCAGAATTTGAGGCAACCCCAATGAAGAGAAAGAGTGCTTTAGAGTGTTTAAGGATCCATGGCTTGGAGCTAAAGTGATATATTAGCATATATTTGGTATTTTTTCTCCTGTGGTCCTATGGATATTGGCTATGGTATTTGTAAAATTATCTTAATTCTGTAGAAAAGAATAGGTTGCAGTGGTTGAAGGCTACTACAACCTGTGCAATGTTTTTAATGTCTAATATTTGTGCTTAGATGCTCTAGAAGTGTAGAGCTTTTTTTTTTTTTTTTTTTTTTCATTTTTTTTTATGTNAAGTGATATATTAGCATATATTTAGTATTTTTTCTCCTGTGGTCCTATGGATATTGGCTATGGTATTTGTAAAATTATCTTAATTCTGTAGAAAAGAATAGGTTGCAGTGGTTGAAGGCTACTACAACCTGTGCAATGTTTTTAATGTCTAATATTTGTGCTTAGATGCTCTAGAAGTGTAGAGCTTTTTTTTTTTTTTTTCATTTTTTTTAATGTTGAAAATTTCATTAATTTTATTTTGGGTTTAGGCGTACTTCGAATGAAGTTTATGCGTGTGTCAATCACAAAAATTAATTGAAGTGTGTGATGAGATCTAGCACCAAAAACTGAACCCATTCATACCCCCACATATTCTAACATGGCTTAATTTGCCTATACAATTACATCGTTTAAGTTCTTTTTTTTATTCATCTACATCGTTTAAGTTACTATTACAAAATTAATAAATTTAGCATTTACATATTAGATGCTGTAAAATATTTGGAAGGCTCAATAAAAGACATTGCATTATAATCTTCTTTGTTGGACATTGTCATATATAAGGTGGATGGAATTTTTAGAATACATTTTTATAATCCAAATATTGTTTACCTTATGAGTTCATTGTATATTATTGTAGTTATGTATTGAACAAAAGCATATTATTTATGGACAAAAACTAATCAATTAACAATCACATTAGAAACAAGACATTGAAGGTTAATTTAATCACATTAGAAACAAGACATTGAAGGTCAATTTGAAAAATTAAGGCAATCAATTTAAATTGCTAAGTAATATTTTAATATAAGAAAATCCAAAAGAGATAACATATTCTTTTTATTACTTTATCTATTATATGAATTGAATGATTTTTACTAGTTCAATAATTCAAACAGTAGTTTTTATAAATTTCTGTTATTTTAGTTAATATATACTCAAATTTATAATCATATTAATTGAAACAATATTACGCACATATTATATAATCATCTCACTCTTAATTATTTACAAAAATCAAAAACCTATTACCAATTTTTTAAAACATCTTTTAAAGATAACACTAATGATTCCCCAAAAAAAAAAAAAAGGGAATGCCCACTCCCAGGCCTAGAAAATCAAAAGAAAAAAAAAAGAATAAAAAGAGAAGAAGCAACGTTGCCCAGAAAAAGAAAAAAAAAACAAAAAAGAAAAAAAGATAGGCAAGAGAGAAGAAAATAAATAAATAAAGGCACGTGCACATGAGCATTTTTGTCAATCAAGAAAAAATTAATTCTCACTCAGTTTTCTCTCCATTTTGGAGAGAAAACATTTTGGTGGGCTCGGGGAGAAAATATCTGGACCCCACCATTTATTTTCTTTCCTCTCCACCTAACCAAACACACTTCAAAAAATGTTTTCCTCACGATTTTTTTTTCTAAAGTTTTCCATTCACCTTATTTCACCTTCAAATAAACACACCCTGAGAAAGATTAGATGGAGGGTTTTGTAACATGGATTGGCAAGCCATATGTTTGCACCCACTTCATATCAAAGTCCTATTTTATTAGATGCGTATATGAAGAGGAACGTAGATGTCAAACCTTTTCGCTTTGTAGCTATGTTGTCGAAAGGTGAGGAATTCTTGGCAGAATTTCAAGTTGGTGAGGAAGTTAGAGGTGAGTTAAAAGGTGAGTTTGGCAATGGTCAATTTATTTTGGAAAAGGGTGCTTGTAAAATTATGGGAAAGCCAGAAAGGAAGACAACATTGAATTGTAGCTTGGGAGGAGGACCCTTCGATACCGGAGATCTCATCTTTTGTCCCTTCTCCTCGAGAGGATTTGGGTAGTTTTGATATTTTCATATCTAATTGAGAATAATTTAGACTTTATACAATACAATATTTTAAAGAATTAAAAGATTTCGTTATTTGTACTTGTGGAAGGGGATAGTGGATAATGGGATAAAGTAGTTACATATGTTTTTAGTTTTTAAACAACATTACATATATTTTCACACACTTTTTTACCCACACATATTTTAAAAAAAACTAAAAACTGTTATTTAAACATACATACCAAACGGATAGTGGATAGTGGATAGTACGACAATGTAGGCACATATGTTTTCAGTTTTTAAATAACATTATACATTTTTTCACACGTTTTTTTACCCACAAGTATTTTAAAAAAAACTAAAAACTGTTTTTTAAACATACATACCAAACGGGTCTTTAAAAACTGAAAACATATATTTAAACATATATACCAAACAACCCAAACTATGAAAATGATGGTTTTAAAATGGGGCATGAATATGGATTTCTTGTATTTGCTTATTCTCCAGAAGAATTCTTTTCTGTCTTTTTTGGTTGGTTTTGTACTTTTGTTTTTCCATTTTCTTTGTTGTCTTCCCTCAAAAATGGCATACATCAAATTACAGTTCTTATTACCGATTTGTCGTGTGGTCATGGGAGAAGAGCGAGGTGCAGTCATTTTAGATAAAATAGGGAGTTGGTTGTGCATAATTTTGTAATATTTTATATAAGACGATTTTAGAAAATGTTATACACATATTATAAAGAAAAAGTAAACTAAATTAAACTAAAGAAATGTATATATTTTGAGATATCAAATTTTAGTTTTGTAGCTTCACTATAAATTTGTAGCATTCTCAAGGTAAGATTATTATTGTTTTTAAATCATGAAACCAAAAATAAATTCAAAAAAGTAATTGGACCATGAAAATCAACTAATTTGTGTTGTATTCACATACTGCATACCATGAAATGAATATATGTCCAATTCTCTCACTGTCTTCCACTAATTGATAGTGTGACATTAAGATATGATGTGGATATATGCATAGTGCGTATGCATATGTGTTACAATGATTTAAAACCATGGTAGAATATAGCTTTACATTATGGACCAAATATTCTCTCTACTTATATACACAAAACAAAAACTATCCAACCAAAGTATTCAAACCAAAATTATATTTAAGCCCCTAATTTTTTTTTAAAATTTACTCATAGCGGCTTGATGGTGGTGGAAGGCCAGTATGATGAAGGTAGCGGCCCCTCAAATTCCTCCCTCTCTCTCTTAAAATGCTTTATCAATCTTAAGTTTTTTATTTTGGTAATAGTGAAACAACGAATTTCATTTAACAATCCACAACATTTTTATATCTCTCTCTCCCTAGGGCCTTATCTAGTTAGTTATTATTATTAGTCCTTAATTATTATTATTTTTGCTTTTTGTTTTTAATACTAAAATGGTAGGCATGCTAAAAGACAAGAAAAAGAGAGAAATGTGTGGTGTAAGCTTAGACAATTAATGAGATGACAGTAAAAATAAGTTAACATGAACTTTTGGTAACAGTAAAAATAACTTGATAAAAAGAGGAAAAAGAAATGTAAATGCAAAATTAGAGCACTATATGGAAGGACCTCATACACTCTACATGAGGTCTCTGCTTTTACATATTTATTTTTATTTTTTAATCGTAAACATGGCAGAAATTTAGATGGGTATTTTTCCTACATGTCAAAACCATGTTAATTGTAGGAAAAAATTTCTGCTATTATATAAGGTAGCAGCTCCTCAAATTTCTTTTTCTCTCTCTTAAAATGTTTAATCAATCTTAGGTTTTTTATTTTTTTATTTTTTTATTTTGGTAATAGTGAAACAACGCATTTCATTTAACAATCCACAACATTTTTATGTCTCTCTATCTTTCCCTAGGGCCTTATCTAGTTAGTTATTATTATTAGTCCTTAATTATTATTATTTTTGCTTTTTGTTTTTAATACTAAAATGGTAGATATGGCTAAAAGACACGAAAAAGAGAGAAAGGTGTGATGTAAACTTAGACAATTAATGAGATGACAATAAAAATAAGTTAACGTGAACTTTTAGTAACAGTAAAAATAATTTGATAAAAAGAGGTAAAAAAAATCTAAATGCAAAATTAGAGCACCATATGGAAGGACCTCATACACTCTACATGAGGTTTCTGTTGGAAATAAAGATAAATGCAGCAGAAAATAAGTTTTAAACGGATCTTCTTCATTCGATATTGATAACACGTACTAAGTAAATTTCAGAATTCGAGAATAAGTGATCGTACCTTGAAGCGGCGAATTTCAAAATCGAAGATCAAACGTTCTTCGGAAGACTTTTAATCTTCACTCTAATTCCACTTGATACCCAAGATGTGTGGTCTCTCAATTGGTAACAAAAGGGTGATTAGAGAGTGACAAAAACTCACATAAACACCATTTCACAATGATGTTTTTCACTCCTAAATATTCTGAACGTTTTTCCCTTTTTGTATCTAACCAATTATCTAATTGGGCTGGCCTTTTGGGCCTTTCCAATTGGGCTTAAGTTTGTGGCTTTGAGTGGGACCAAAAGGGACCAATAAGACACTAGCTCCAATGGGCCTTGGGCTTTTCTGTCAACTCTTGACAAGTCCAAAGTTACCATTAACTATATTTAATACCACTATATAAATATAGTTGCACTCTAGGCCTTATCAATAAATTATTTCCCAAGACTTTATTGTACATGCAACCCCTTCATTAAAATATTCGTAGTAATACAAAGTCATGAAATGTTGACTGCCACTTTGTAGATTACTACATCTTAATCCTTGAGTACCCAGTTTAATCCTTTATGTTATTCAATATATATTTACAAACCCATTAAACTTATCTCAAGGGAATATTTTATATCTCCGTTAAGAGACTATGAATTCCATCTTGAGAATATATGTTCCATCAACACTAAATGTGGTTGCCCAATATACTGAGGTTTTGACCGTTACTTTAGATCTCACTCCTGATATATCAAAGCAACCTACACCTTATGATCAGGTCCATTATTCTCTCAGGATTAAGAGTTCATGCAAATGTAAGTCGTGAGATTTATTATTCATTTGACAGTCTTTAAGAGAATAATAAATCTCACAGCGGTCCAGTTCAATATGTCTAAACTCTTAAAACATATCTACATACCAACTAGAAGTCTCTACTTCCATGATCAAGACAAATTATCTTAGTTGATATGTTATAGTCTTCGCAGATGAAATGCCCAATTTCATCACCGACTACGAACTAAAATTCTGAGTTTGCAAAGAACTTGTCATTTATATCTTTCTGTGACTTTTCACATAAATCACATATTGTGCATCTCATGGACTAAGATAATGTCCCATTAGTTCATAAATAGTCTCAAATAATTAAGCAACTTAATTATTCATAACATGCCAATAAATTGGATTTTAGGGCACAAACCCTCTACATATATATATATATATATTTTAACTGTAAACATGGCAGAAATTCAGATGGGTATTTTTCCTGCATGTCAAAACCACGTTAATTGTAGGAAAAAACTTCTGCTATTATATATAGTATTAGATATATTTTTTATTCCGTGGGATGCATTGGATTTTATTGATGTCACTTTATATGTTATGTATTTTGTTTAAGTTATTTAGACTAATAAAATAAATAAGTAATGACAAAAAATATAGTAAGTCATCAACGAAAAACATATTTATATATATAATGCTGCATTAATTTATGCTTCTAGTTTAATCTCAATTATAAACTATTTAATACTGAAAATTGTACAAATCAATTCATGGTTGTTGTGAATTGATAATATTTCATTATTTATCTGTTATATATATTATAAAAGTTGGATCACAAACTGGTTGATGTACAAAATCGTGTAACATGCCCCATTACTGAACCATAAAAAATTAACATGTAGTAAAATCCTCAATAAATATAGGGTGATATGGACTAATAATGTTATGTGGCAAGTTCCAATTTGAGTAATAATGAAAAAATGAAAAACCAAACCCAATAATTTTTTGAAAATTAAAAGATCCTTAGTAGTCCACAACTCATTCTTGACCAAAGTAATCCTTGCACCAATTAATATATAGAGTCATAGATGAATAACAAATACAAAGACATAAACAAAGCCTTTTGGGATGCACATCTAGTATGGATATAATAAGTGCTAGAAATGACTAATAGTGGTTTTAAACAATAAATAACTTTAGCAAATTTTATTTAAGTTATTTACAATAAATTCAAACAAAGAGCCATGAACATAGGAAATCTAAGGTGATAGTCATCACAAATAGAACAATTGCAAAGTTACATATATTGAGATTAGAAAGTTAATTACATGTATAATGAAGTGATATATTCAAACTTGAAGGAAAAAGTCTACATCAATCAATCTAAATCAAATTGTCTTAACTTCTTCGCTTCAGCTTCCTTCATAAGAGCATTCACAGCAGTGGTGCTAAATAGTTATACTGCTAAAAATATAGCTATTTAGCACTACTAATCAAAAAGTAGAGCTGACAACAGTGGTGCTAAATAGTTATATTGCTAAAAATATAGCTATTTAGCACCACTAATCACAAAAGTAGAGTTGCAATAGTGGAGGTAAAGCAAAAAAATTTAGCTTCAATAGTTATATTGCTAAAAATATAGCTATTTAGCACCACTAATCGTAAAAGTAGAGCTATAGTAGTGGAGGTAAAGCAAAAAAATTTAGCTTCTCAGCTACATTGCACATTTAATGATAGATGTGCACTGTAGCTCAAAGGCCATTAAAAAAAAAAAAAAAAAAAAGTTTGTCTCTCCCCTTTTATTAAATTAAGCTATAGATGTGCACTGTAGCTCAAAGGCCATTAAAAAAAAAAAAAAAAAAAAGTTTGTCTCTCCCCTTTTATTAAATTAAGCTTTTTTCTCTCTCTTTCTTTCTTTTCTCTTTCTTTTTCACATTCACTCTTTCTTCTTTACTGAACCAAACCTAGCACTTCTCCCTTTCATTTTTTTTTTTTTTGTTCCTTCCTCCAGCCATTTTTTCTCTATTTTTTCTTTCTACTTCACCTTTCTTCTTCACTGAACCCAGCCCTTCTCTTCTCCACCTTCATTTTTTATTTCTTTCTTCCTCCAACTCCTCACCACTCCTTAGCCACTACAAGCCAAGCCACTAGTGACCCAAGTCCTAAGCCGTTGCCGACACAAGTCCCAAGCCGTCGGCGACCCAAGCTTGGTGGTGGTGGGTTTTTTTTTTTTAAAAAAAAGAAAAAAAATCAGAGTTGTGGGTGGTGGTTGTTGAGGTGTGTTTGTGGTGGTGTTGGTAGGTTGTTGATTGGGTTGTGTTCGTGGGTTGTGTTCGTGGGTTGTGTTTGTGGTTTGTGTTCATGGTGGTGTTGGGTTGTCCCAAGCCATTACTGTGGGCGGTTTTTGTTAGCTATGGTGGTGGTGTGGGTTTTTTTTTGTTGGTTGTCCTTGGGTTTTTTTGTTGCTGGATTTGGGGGTTTGTTGAATTTTGGTTGTTTTTATGTGTGATTTTGGTTGGTTTTTGAGATGATTTTGTTGCAAATTTGTTGGATTTAGGTTGTGTTAATGGTGGCTTGTGGACAGTGGAGGTGGTTGTGGGTGGCAGTGGAGGTGGCTGGGGTTTTGGGTTTGCTTATTATTCTTCAGAATTTTCAGATGATCGGTTTGTGGTGTTTTTTTTTTTTGGCAGTGGGGTGTATTATTTTATTATAGTAGATATATTATTTTATTGTGTTGAAAGCTAAAATAGATCCACTTCTGCTTGATGTTTTGTAAAATGAGTAGGTAAAATAAATAAAGTGACTTTTAGTAGTGCCAAATAACTAAAAAAAATAGCTCCATTGTTGTGGATGCTCTAATACTGAAAAAATAGAGAGCAATGCCATTAGTCATTAATATAATATTGTTTTTATATATATTCAACTAAAAGCGAATGTGTTTCAAAAAAGAAAAAAAAAGAAAAAAAACTAAAAGCAAATGTAATTTCACTTGAAATTTTAACCGCGTTACTCTTTTCTAGATGTCAATATCTATTAGTTAGTTGCTCACCCTATTTTTTTTTCCCCCCTTTTTTGAGCCTCTTTTTTATTTATTTTATTTTATTTATCACACTAGTGCGCCTGGTAACCTTCAATTTCAATTTCAAAGTAGCATGATAACTATAAGATTGAGAAAAATATTATATTCATTGAATAGTTATAAAATTTGGAATCCAAATGACTGAAGTAACACACAACTTTTCCCTATTCTTTGTTCATGAAAACTTACCTAGGCAATGGACAAAGAACAATCAGCTATTGAACGTAAGGCCACTGCCAATGTGAGAAACCGATATTGGCTTTATAATCTTTCAAGTAGTAACCCACGGAGGCCTTAATGGAGGTAGGGGTGTCCAATAGCAACCGATACCCGATCCACCCAGCCAACACGTTTGACCCGGACCAAGAACCGGCCGACCCAACGCCGGTGACGGTAGGCGGCGGGTCTCCGCCTCCAGAACCCGAAAACCGCGGATCGGTTGGCGGGTTTTCTCTCCAAAACCCGAAGAAACCCGACCGAACCGATCCATAGAGCAATTTCCAACGAAATTTTTTAGATCCGGCGAGATCTCAGCTAGATCCATGGAATCTCCACCGGATTTGGTGAGATCTCACTAGATCTGGCGAGATCTCACCGAATCTGGTGAGATTTCGCCAAATCCGATGATAACCCAACGAAAATCCGGCGAAAATATCACTGATTTTTTTGCCCATTTCGACGTTAACTGGTCGGATTTTGGCCGATTTTGAGATCTCCAACTCCAACCAAACCAACTGCCATTCGTTGAATGTTAGATCCGCCCAATCCGATCAGCCCTCCGGTCGGAGGCGAGTTGAAATTCTGGCCATCCGATCTGGTCGGGTCGGTTTGGGGTTGGGCACAAACCCGAACTGGACCGACTCGTGGACAGGCCTAAATGGAGGGATAAAGAACATATAGAAACCCAAAAGTTGAAGAAGATTAAGAGATTGAGGAAGCATATTAGAATGGGGAAAATAATAAATGGAAAATGGGATATATAACTCAATGAATCATGTGTTTATCTATCTCTCTATATGTATATATATATACACATAATCAAAGTCTTTGACTTTTTGTTGACCTCTCTAGAGCTTGCCATATCATTATTATTTTTTTTAAACAAAATAATAAATAATTTTACCTTTTTAATTCCTTCGATTTGTTACCCGACTATTTTCTTGAAACGGTTCTTCTCTTTGCTACCAATCTTCTCACCCAATTCAAAAAATTATCTTAAACAACAAGGAAGAAGGAGGATGAGGAGGAGGAAGATGAGAGGTATGTTACCCCAAACTGAAAACTCACTGTACATAGTGAAAACCTTACGAATCTTTGCAAGAGAAATTCATATATTTTTTTTTCTTTAGCTAAGAAGTTCCTATTCATCTCCATATGTGCTTGTCTTACTAACTATTTTTTCTTTTAATTTTTTTATTTTCAGAATACATTATTAACATTGTAAAGTCCGTATTTTTAGATTGACAACCATGAACAAATTGTAATATTTAGAACTTAGTTTTTGTCTAGTGTTTAGTCTAGAAATATTCAGAAATAAGACAAATGAAGTACTGCACAATTGAAGACTCAAGTAAATAGGAAAAGATAAGTGCAGAAAAGTCTCACTTATCTTGACCGAATGAGATTCGTGCATATTAGATTTTCTAACTTTCTTTCTCAGCCATTAGATCTAAAGTTTTGATGGATCTTAAGGATAAGTAAATACAAACAATAGAGCACAATTTTACATATTCAAGAGGGTAATGTTTTGTACACAGATCTAGAGTTTTTACAAACCCTTTTGAAGCTACAGTTGGAGACCTTGTGCGAACAACAGATTTAGCTATAGAGTAAAGTTGCTGCACCAAATCAAGCATAGTTTGATGATTTAAATCTTTGAGTGGAGTTTTCAAAGTCAGAAACTTAAGTGTTTGTGTGCAACAGTTTCACATTAGAAGAGTTCGTGGATTCGAAGCTGTGTGTGGCTGTGTGAGTAAGTACTACATGAGGTAATAGTAGATTTAGGGTTAAATCTATTGTACAAACTTCCATTCATGTGGTTTGTGATTGTGTGATGTTTGTTTGATTCAGATCTAATTGCATAATTAATCACTTTAATTAATTGGCTAGAAATTTGATTGAATTTGACTTAACTGGGGTCTAAAACCCTAACAAATACGAAACTCAGTCCAAATTCAAGTTCTGTCCTATTTCAAATAGGTTTTTTTTTTTTTTCTTTTTTCCTGAGAAACAACACCCATTGGTGTTATTCATTAATCTGGAAAATTATCAACAACAATACAAAATGTTTGGTGAAACATCCTCTATCCAAAGATTCCAAACTAGTAAAGGGAAAAAAAAAAATCTAGTTCCCCTTGCTAAGGCATGGGCTACGTTATTGCCCTGTCTCCTAGTACGAGAAAAAGAACAAGTTCTTAAGGAACCTACTATAAACTTAAAGTCTTTAACAAAATGACCTATGGAAATGAGAAAAAAATCTTACACAGAGAGGGCCGTGATAACACCTTCTGAATCACCTTAAAAAATAACATGACGAAAGCCGAGTTTCAAGGTTGCTCCAATGTTTGGTTAAACCCTCCATGTTTAGGCAGAATTGACGCTCATGTTTCCCAATCCCCTAGAGAAAGAGACCACAAACCTACTGATAACTTTGTTATATTAGGGAATGAAAATCCTTACAAGAAAGAAAGAGTATTCTACTGCTTAAGAGAAGCTTTTTGGAGCACTAGAAAACTTTCTTAGCGACGGAGACATTTTTTTCCCTTAATTTGCAATTCTATGCTAACAAAAGCTGAATCCCAAATTCGAATTTTTAAAAAGGTAGTTGTTCTTATTGTGTCTTTTAAAGCCAAATATTATTTGTGTAAAATATAAGTTTATAGCAAACTATAAGTTTTCTCTAAGAATTAGTAAAATTATAGTGTTTATTTAATGGATTAAAAATCCTATGGGTTTTATACTAAGCATATTATATATGGCAATATTGCTAATTATAATCAATAATAGAATAAGCAATTTCATTTCACGTGTTCTATTTAATATTTTGAGTTTATCATATTTATATGTGGCATATGTCTATTAACATTATATTCAATTTTTTTTTTTTTTTTTTGAGAAGAACATTATATTCAATTTAATAACAGAAAATATATACGTGTGCCTGATGCCATGCCTTATATTAATTATTTTATTCTTATAGTAAGTTTATATGGCAAAAGCTTATATTGAACATCGCAATACTTAATTAAATTTTGCATTATATAAATGCTTACTTGTTTAATTATTTTGTTATATATTTGGAATAAATCATGATGTAAATGGATCCTTGATGAGTTCTGATGATGCAAAAAATCTTCAGTTGAACTCCTCATCTATATGGATAGATGACGTCAACACAGCAGCCATGAGATCTTGCAAAAAAGGATAAGATTCTTGGAGCACATTGGTGTGATGTGTGCCAAATGGCCTCCAACGAGCTAGTCAGTAGGATCAGAGCTTAACCGTACAGAAGAGAATTGGAGTGCATATGTTACATAGAGTTGCGTACATTTGTTCTAGTTCTTTGTGCCTTTTTATAGGTCTTTGCCCCTCATTATGGGTGTAATTGCTAACCTTAATGGTCTTGGATCTGTTGGCAATAAATATTGGGGCATTATAGGATTTAATGTCCTTCTACCGGTTGGTTTGTCCGTTATGCTTTTGCTTGTCTGTCATGTGAGCTGTTACCTATGTCATTTATGGGAAGCTCCTTTAATGCTGACTATCCTTGTTCATAAGATGATCGGGAGTAATTTATCTCTTCTCTGGTCATCTCATGGACGATGTTGATTTTTCTCTTCTTCAGTTGCCCTTCTATTCCTATCGTCGTGTTTACAAATGCGGCTGGAATATGAAAGGTTAAATTGCTTAGACTTTTGTACCCATCGCATTTATTGTGATGGACATCTTGGGTCTCGTCGTGACATGTGTCAGTTAGTGATTGCTTGGACATGCTAGAGCCATTTCTCGGGTTTCTCGCACATGATTTTGGGTTTTTATTTTATTTTATTTTTTATTTCCTCCATCCTTCATTTTGTTTCCATTTGTTGGTGTTTCCAATTGTTTCTTTTGAGTCTTCCTCTCCGTTTGCTCTACTTGGTGCCTTAGCTCCTAGTAAGTTTTTGTTGCTTTCTCTTTGCATTCTTGTGTTTTTAGTGGTAGACCATTCTCTATTAGGTTTTCTTGCCCCTTAATTTCTTTCTTTTTTGTACGTTTGTGTCATCTTCTGTCCTTGGTGGGTAGAGCTCGTCCAAAAGTTGGACCTTTTGTTGGGGGGGACTGTTTATACAGGTCTATTCTTCTTTTCCTTTATCCCTTAGTCCATCACTCTGTTGGAATTGTTGAGACCTTAGGGATGTCGGTTTTGGATGACAGTATCCATTTGAGTGAACTTAAGACTGGTTTGTCCTCTAGGGATGAATCTTGGGCTCAAGAAGTCACTTCGTCATCTCAGCCTTTTAAGGTTCATGATATACTTTGTAGCCTTAAGCAGAAAGATGTGGCTTGGATAAGGGATAAATTCTAGTTTCCCCCATCCATTAGTCTTAGAATACTTTTAAGGATGGTGTGATGCCTAAATTTGATTAATTGTGTGATGTGTGTGGGTGTGTGATGAGTCCCACATCGGGTATTTACTGGGTAGATTTGGGCTTTATTAACAACTATAAGGAGCTTCAATTGTGACTAGTCATTTTGACATTTTGAGGTATAGCACAGATGTGGCTAGTGTTTTTCCTTGGGTTGTTACATATGGTATTAGAGCCGGTTCGGTAACCCTGTGTGGGCTCAGAGACATTATCCCACAAAGCGGGCCCTAACAAGGACATTATGGATTTAAGTGGGAGTGATTGTGATGCCCCAATTTGATTGATTGTGTGATGTGTGTGGGTGTGATGAGTCCCACATTGGGTATTTACTGGGTAGATTTGGGCTTTATTAACAACTACAAGGAGCCTCAATTATGACTAGTCATTTTAAGGTATAGCGCAAACGTGGCTAGCGCTTTTTCTTGGGTCGTTACAGATGGATAGGTTGTGCTCATATGGTCCTGAAGAGGTCTGCTCCTATGATGCAATCTTCGCTAGTGGGTTACACTTTCCTATTCATCCTTTCATCAGGAAGTTGTTGTCCCTTTTAAACCTTGCCCCTGCTCAACTCGTCCCTAATTCATGAAGGATGATCATATGCTATATGGTTCTATGGCTTTTGGCTAATGATGGCAATATTAGTAGAGTGGACGAGTTCCTTCATCTATATTGTCTAAGGTTGTCCACGTATTTCGGTTACTGGGAGTTTAAGCCTTGGGATGCGAAATCTAGACTAGTCTTTGATTCTCCTTCTTCTCTCTGTGAATGGAAGAAGAGCTTCTTTTTTTTTTTTTTTTTTTTTTTGGTGTCTCCAGTGATGGCTGGGAGGTCGCACAAATGAAGATTTGGATAATTCTCCTAAGTTGATTCGTCAATGGGGGGTGCTAGTGTTTGCAACTTTATTTTATTTTTATTTTTATTTTTTATCTTTTTTTTTGTTCTTAATATCTTCTTGTGTATATTGGCAGCCACTACATGACCCCATTTGAAGAAACAATATCATAGGCATCAAAATAAGGTTAGGGAATTTGTTGATAGTGTAGTTGATTTCGATTAATTGATATCTCCCAAATCCCTTTATTTGCACTTCCTTGGTCATGAGTTGTCCATACAAGTGTTGAAATGTTTAGAGACAAATAAGAAGACTAAGTCTATTTCACCTTGTGTATTCTTTTTATGATCCTTCCTTCTGTATGCTGATTTGTTTCTTCCTCGTAGAAATGACCACTTGTTTTAGCATGAAGAAGTTGGCTGAGATGAAGGAGAAGAAGGACGAGAATGTCCTTGAAGAGGGAGGCTTCATTTCAAAGAGATGTCGTCTTGAAAAGAAAGAGAAGGACAATGTTGTTGAGAAGCCTAAGGCGGTACTATAGCCTGTTGTCCTTTCACCTATTCTTCCTTCTCCACACTCCCTTTCATAATCTCTTGAGGTTCTTCCCTCCAGTGGTGGGTTGAAGAGGAAAACAGTTGCGGATTTTTGGACGGATGTTGAGTCTGTTTTAGGCAAAGCTCATGAGGTCATCTCTATTGACGAGCTGAAACCCCTAACATCCAAACCCTCTAACGAGCTGATGTCTTCCTACATCCACAAGGTTA
This sequence comes from Quercus suber, assembly GCF_002906115.3. Taxonomy (NCBI): domain Eukaryota; kingdom Viridiplantae; phylum Streptophyta; class Magnoliopsida; order Fagales; family Fagaceae; genus Quercus; species Quercus suber. Next base: position 1,702,067 of record NW_027069503.1, read on the forward strand.
TGCAAGTATGCTGATATCTTCTTCTATGGTTCTTTTTATGGTTTCCAGCTACTTTTAATCTGAACTTACATACTTCTGTAGGTGCTTAGGGAATCTCTATACCTTTCTAGAAAGCACTTGGACTATGATGAGAAGAATGTCTTGGCTCTGTCAAAGGTGGAGTCCGTCTCTTTTTAAAATGCTTTTCTGGCAGACCAAGTGACTAAGCTAACTGTTGACTTTGTTAAGGCCTAGGATCGTTTGTCCATGCTAGAGAAGGACTTGAAGACAAAGAAGGCCTTTTGTGCTCTCAAGGATAAGCAGCTAGAGGTTACCCTGGCAAGATTGAAGAGGCTGAGGTCCAATCCATGGTAGACTTTAAAAAGTTAGACAAGTATTATGACAAGTTGTGTGCTCTTTATGTGGAAGGTTTTGATCTCGTCTGTACTTATATGAAGAAGCATCATCCTGACATCGATCTATCCAAGTTCGATATTGAAAAGGAGGAGAGAGAAGTTGTTGTTGACCAGGCTGTGGCGGTAAATGCAAATGATGCAATTGATGAAGAGATCGATGCTTCTACTGATGACCTTGTTGATCCTGCTCAACCTTGACGCTTTTATGATTTGTGAGTGAGCCTTATGTTTTTGGGGCTATGTCATAAACACTTGGTTTATTTTTGGGCCCATATGTTTTGGGCAAAGAGCAATGCTTTTTATTTTTTATTTTTACATTGTGTGTGAACAATGCTTTTATTTGCAACGTGTTTGAACAATGCTTTCTTTATATCAAATGTTCTTGTTATCATATATTTGATGATATTTAAGCTGTATTTTACATCGTGTATAACGATGATACTTTGCATCGTGTATAAGTGACATTTTAGTTTGTTTGACTTGATCATGTATTAACGATGTTAATTTGATCATTGCTAATATTTAACACCAATGATGAAGGAAGATTGATGTCATGGAAGCCTGAAGGAAGCACACACACGATACTCTCTTTGATACAACAGAAACTAAACTGTTAGTTGCTGGTAGTAAATCTTGAATCTACAAGGAGTTCCTTGAAGATAGGTTTGGAATCTACTAGTAAAAGTTTGAGAAAAAATCTTGATTTTATTAATAATAATCTGACTTGTCTTTGAATGTTACAAAACATATAAATATTGAAGAAGTAAAATCATAGGACAATTAAGAAACCGTTTGAAACCCTAATTCGCACTAATCACGAGATTAGGTGGCAAAACACCGGATTTTCCTAAAAATGATAAAATTGAGTTAAATGCAAAATCATAAACTACTAACTTTAAGGGCCGTTCCAAAACAAGTGGGACCTTATTTTGAATTTTGAGCAAAAAGTTATTAAGAAAACAAAAATTACAAAAAATGACAAAATTATTGTTTTCGATGGGCTAAATGAAGGAATTTGCCAAAATCAGGGCCCAGATCATGGAAAAACAATGACTATTGACTAGAAGATCATTTCCCTTCAATTTATCAAATTTCATGCAATTTCGACTTTGTTGCCCAAATAATTTTTGCTAGTACTTTTTTTCCTAGCGTGATTTTAGGCACCTTTGATGTTCTAGGAATGCCATGACAGTTAGTTTTACATCAAATATAGTGGATGCTGTTTGTTGTGAGAAGAAAGAAAAACAATTGAAAAAATCAAGAAAAATTGAGATTTTAATGAAATGTAGTGCAAAATAGATAATCTGGTGTGAGATGTTTTGAAAAGTGAGTATGTAAAATAGATAGAAAGTTTTGCATGAATTGATGCGAATGCTCTAAATTTGAAAATGGTCAATATATTTTGGAAAAGAACTCTTGTAAAATTGTGGGAAAAAGAGACAATATTTTTGTTTGGGAAGACCCTTGGATACCAAATATCTCATCTTTTGTCCCTTCTCCTTGTGAGGTTTTAGGTATTTCATATTTTGTAGAAAATACTTTAGACTTTGCCCAATGATATATTCAACAATTAAAAGATTTTGTTAGGGTTTAATTGAGAGAATAAATAAATGGAGATATTTTCTTATTTTCAAAATATAGAAGAAAAAAATGTTTGATTTTAAAGTTTTAGGAGAAAATTTTCGAGATATCTCAATACATAAAAGAAAGTGTTTTTTCCCCTGAATAATATTAGGATTTTGTTAAGAGATACTTTATATGTAATTTTTTAGAAATTAATCAGAAAATTTTTAAGAGAAATTTTTTAAAAATATTTTTAACAATTTTTTCATATTTCCATTAAAAGTGATAAAACAATTTTTTTTATAAAAAAATAATTTATTAACAAATCCCTACAAGCAAGTACTAACTGTACTCATAATAATATATAATAGTATTATAACAAATAAATAAATAAAATGTATCCATTCACATTGAGCCACGTGATTAATTACTTGTGTAGCACTACAAAATGTGTGATTGGTATCTCAGAATTCTCATTTAGCAAGCACTAGGTATGGAATAAGTTTAGTGCCACACATTGTGGCACAACAAATGCCACAACTCATTCATGTGGTGAGTTGTGGTTGGTGTAGGGGTGATGATGGATCCATATGGAGACACTGTTCCACCAACCACAGCTCGCCACAAAACCAAATTGTGGCATTTGTTGTGCCACAATGTGTGACACTAAACTTTATCCTAGTTACGTTACCTTCCATTTAGGGGAAAAAAAAAACACAAGTTGCCTTTTGGATGTTGCACATGTGGAAGTGGAAAGAGGCTTTTAAAGAGAGAATGAGGGAATATCTTAGTAAACTATTTTAGTAAATTTTTTAAGAAAAAATTAAAAACAAATACTATATTTTTTTAACAATTTTTTCAATTTTATATAATTTTTTTTAAAAATAAATAATTAATATATGTCTTAAAATCATATATTAACCCTTTTTTATAAAATTAGTTTCAAAATTTTCTTAAAATAATTTATTAACCATTTTTTTTATTTAATGTCTTTCCCCGATAATGTCATCAAATCTTCTATTACTCAATGTGACGTGGTAATGTGACGTGTAGTTAATAATTGGTAACCTTTTCCCCTACGACATAACAGGAATCTTCTTTTTTGAGAAGGGACATAACAGGAATCTTGTTATAATATTTTCATGAAAATATATATATATATATTTTCTGCATCATTCAAAGTAAATTATGGCGGTAGAACCAGCCAAGCAATATATAAAAAAATAATTCAAAGTAAATGAAAGCAATTTAGAACCGTCTGGTATGGCAGTAATCCGTCCAAGGTGGCGGTAGCAACAAGTAGTATAATGAATATAAAATTAACTGAAAATACTTCTTTATTGAAAGTAGAGTTAAACACTTACAGTAGTAGTAGTGAATACAAGATCTTAGAACAGATTCATAGTGGTGGTTAATAGTTACAAAACTTGAACTAGTCCTAGTTACAAGGTTTGTAGGAACAAGCTAGTAGTAGGAAAAAAGTAATAAACAAGGTAGTAATAGAAACAAGGAATTCTCTCAAAGAAAGCTTCTAAGGAGGAAAACTCTCTCTAGAAGGGAATTCTAATAAGAAAATTCTGAGAATCCTAAAGAAAATTTTGATTCTAACTTTAAGGGACAACCCCCCTTAAATAGGCAAAATTCGGAGTAAACAGTGTCATGAACAGTAACAGGTGAATAGTGACAGATGAATAGTGACAGGTGAATAATGAAATTCTCATTATTGTCTTCCAAACTTCCGTAGCATGGAGCTTGTCCTTTGCTTGTCCAAATCATGTAGAAAATAGCTTTGAAACACTTTAAACTTTAGTCCAAAATAGTCTTGGAACACTTGAAACTTTAGTCCAAAAAAGTACATAAAGAATCCTCCAAGAATATTGTGAAGATTTTTTAGAGAGTAAACATTGTCGGAAGGAGCATGGCAAGACAAAATATAAAAAAGGGAATATGGTACACATGGGGCTTTATCGCAGGCGCATGGGAATACACAGTGATTTGCTGCAGGCGCATGGGAATACACAGTGATTTCTCAGCAGGCGCACTTGAATATTGTAACATTTAACTTTCAATCAATAGTATGAGAGAATATCTTTATGAGACTGACAAGAATCTTAGAATAGTAGTGCAATAGCAATAGTAACCTGGGGTTTCTCCCTATCAATCAGTGGAAGGAGCATCGGATGGGTATCCATCAAATGGATCAAAAGGGCCTTGTGGAGAATTACATGGATGGTCATGGTAAATAGCATATTGATTACAGAACCCGCAATATAAAATAGGCTCAAACTCTGGTCTTCTCCTTGGGATGAGAAGATTTCTTGGATTACAATGATCAGTTATCCTTAAGTGAGCAATGGCATCAGCATAAGGCCTGGGTCCAAAGATAGAAATTCTATCAGTACTCCCCATGAAATGATAATCTTTCCATAGGTTTTGAGCAACTTCAATAATTTGATTATTAAAATAATTTCTCCAACATTCAACAAGAGCATAAGGATTCTTGAAGGACAAGTGAGATTTTCCTTCAAACCATTGTCCTTGGTGAGTATGACCATTGATGAGAATGAGGTGCCTTGAAGGCTGGACATTCATCCAATTATCCCTTTCCCATTTTGGCAAAGTACTCCAGCATCTGATGGAGACAAAAGGACTCGCAAATATTTTAATAGTATCTTGAATAATTTGTGGAAGCTGGCTAGCTTGGTGATGGCTTGTTAATTTTAGGAATCTAACAAAGCCATATTCAAACATTTGGGAAAGCCAATTAGGATCCCTATCATCATCCTCATGTAAATCATCAGCAACAATTGAACCATCATCATAATTAATTAAAAGACCAGGGAATGGGTGTTTCTTTTCATACACTCTGAGAGTACTCCCAAAATGTACTTCCCAGTCCAACTGGATGAATACATTGTCACCTTCATCTAGTTCATCAGGATCGGGAATAGTGGCTGTAACAAGTTTCTTGAAACATTTGATCCATAGGTCGAAAGACCTAAACATAGCCTTGCTGCTCAGAACACAATACTGTATATCTGATGGCAAGTTGGCAACAACACTTCTTAGCTGAGATTGGGTCTTAAGACTCAATCTAGCATAATCAGTGCCCATTAAAGTCATTTTATCCTTTGAATGGATATCCTCTTTGCCAAAGAGTTGACTAATGTAGTTATCAAGGTGAACCCTAAGAGCCGCATTTTTCGGAACAAGATCATTTTCTAAAATAGGGTTAGTTTCAGAAATAAGGTTGGCATAGTGGTTCATATAACCCTCATTTTGAGCAGTAAGGTTAACAAGGTGGATTTTGAGAGCTTGGAGGGTTTTTACAAACAGGGAATAGTGGTCTTTAATAAAAGCAGCATAGAGATTATCAAGAATAAATTTAATGGAATCTGGTAATTCACTGTAGACTCCATTATGAAACTGTAAGGATTTGGATAAGACTTCTTGTAAAGCAATCATCATATCACCACTGGAATAAGTCACCGTTGCCAGGACAAATCCCTGAAGGGATGTTGATCCACTGGGTTTTACCCCAGAAGATGCGCCTTCATGCATTTTAAAAGGTCTTCCCGCTGGGAGCCTTTCATTTTGAGAATAGTCCTGTACAGGGGCTTTTCCCTTGTTTTTCCTTTCGGAGGAAGAGGGAGCCATAATAATCCACTTACTAGTGGTATAAATATAAATATAATTATTATCCCACCTATTAGTGGTATTTATCCTCGCATCATCGCCTGATTCCTGCAAAGAATCATGAAGAATATTAGGGTAATTGGCGATAGTTGATAATTTGGCACCATTATCATTACCTTGAAAATTGTCTGTGAAATACGAACTCATTCGTGGTTCATGAACAAAATTATTAGTAATAAAATCATAAGACAGATCTAAAGCATTATTAATATCGATTTCAAGCTTTGAAGCAAATTCAAATTTTACTTTCTGTCCAAAAGGATCAGTAGTAATTCCATCATATTCAACAAGAAAAGGATACAAAGCATTTATAAAGGGCAGACCAAGAATCACTTTGTCAGTCATATTTTTGACAAGAACAGAAGGAATTTGAAACAGGCATTATCATGATAAATATGAGCATCATTCAGTTCATATTTTATCTTCATTTGAGAACCATTAGCAGAAACCATTCTTTCAGTTGATTTTTCAAAATATTTTGGAGGAATCAATCTTTTTCGAATACAATTCTTATCAGCACCAGAATCAATCATAGCAATAACAGTGAAACAATAATCCTTGGAAACAACAATTTTCACTTTTGTGAACCATTTTGGAGGAAGTATGTCATTAACAAGAGCAGGTTGAGAATCATCAATAGTACCTTTATAAAAAAGAAGAGCCTTTTGATTGGATTCATCTCCATCTATGTGCTCATCTTATTCATTATCAGATTTATTTTGATCAATATTTTTATCAATTTTTAACATTAACAATTCTTGTTTAAGATTATGGTTATCACTTTTCATATTTTTAAAGTCATTTTTCAATTCACTTATCTCTTGTTTAACAATATTAATTTCATGTTGAAAATCATTAACAGTTAAATCTTTGGATTTCTTTGTACTAAATCTTTCCAAAGTTTCTTCAAACCTTATAGTTGATTTAAGTTTTTTATCAGTTTCTTCCTTTAACAAGTTTTTCTTAAACTTATCAAAATATTCTTTTTGTAAATCAGGGTTTTCAATTTGACTGATCAATTTAATCAACAAATTTTCATTTTCTTCACCTTTAGTGAGAGTATTAACAGAGTTAATTACATTACAACAAGAATCTCGACAACCAATTTTAATATTAGGAGAACTAGAAGAATCATCAGCAGAATGATAACAAGAATCAGTTGAAGAAGAAAAATCATCTTCCAAAGAATCAGACGAATTGTTTGATTCAAGGATTCTGAATAATTCTTCTTGATCATTATCATCAATACTTAACATGTTAAGCTTATTTTTTAACTTACCAGGTTTTTGTTTACAATCTTTACTGAAATGACCAGGTTTTCCACAGTTGAAACATTTACCTTTTCCAGATTTTTGGTTAACATATTTTTTTGAAACATTTTTCTTTTTAGCATAAAAATTATTGAAATTAGTTCTATGTTTTTTATAATTTTTGTGACTTTTATCATGTTTTTTTACCCTTTTGCCAAGAAGGAGCAATTGGGGGCAAACCATATTGTTCACAAAAATTACCCATCTCATATTTAGCTTTTCTTTTATTTTTTAATTGGTGTTTTAACAGTCTTTCATCATTGCACATATTAATTCCAAGTTTTTTAATAGTGCTTAAAATATCACCATAAGTTAAATTATCATAATCAATAGAATCATTTTTACCAATTAATTCTTGTTTTACCTTATGAGCAAAGATAGGAGGCAGACCGTTAATAAACTTTTCTTTCCAATAAGGTTTGTAACAATCTTTCCGTTGCATTACCCTGGAAAGGAAAACATCTTGATACCATCTATAATCAGACATAGTAGGACATCTCAAATTATTCAGCAAATTAGAAATTCGAGATGAAACATTAGATGGAGCACCAACAAAATGTTTGATAATAGTATAAATCAAGGTATTAACACCATCAGGAATACCTCGACCAATACGATCATCAAAAATAGGCAAACCTTCATCATTCTTTTTAACAGCATGTTTAATAGTGTCTCTGGAATCTTCTGTGAGATATGAATCCCACCATTCACGAAGAGTACCAGAGAAAACCAGTAGCAAGCAAGTCAACAATTTCAGGTTGATCAAGATCATGATTATTTTGATAAGCAATACCAACCATGGACATGTGTCCCATTTTGTTAATAATTTCTTGTTCAGAAAAACCATCAATATTCCATTCATAAATTTTATCAGCAGCAACAGAAAACTGGGTTTGAAAAGGTCTTTCTTCAAACTGAATGTTAGGACATATATGTTTTAAATTGTTTAAGAACATATGTCACTTAGTTATGTAAATTGGCTAATCCTTTGACAAAACGCACTTTGCTTGTAATTGGGTAGTTCTAGGTGTTTTTAATACTTCAAGAAACAATGTTTCAAGATCAAGTATTGAAGTTATCAAGTCTGTCCAAGAGAAAGCAAGTTGAAGTGCAAAATTTATAAAGCTCGACACCTCTCGACAGCTACCTCGACACCTGCTATCTGTCGAGATTTAAAAAGTCAGATTTCCAATCTGATTTTCTTGGGATCCGTGAATATGTTTTTGGGTCTTCTTTTCTTCTAACCCTAAACATATAAAAGGATTATTTTAAGAGCCGTTTTAGGTGACACAAGTTGCATTATCATTGAGCAATCTCTGTTTAAGCAAATTGTGATCAACAGACGAAGTTCTTGACCTAGTTCATCTTCCATCAAGAAGTTGCTGTGTATTTGCACCATAGGGTTTTGTAACCAAGCATCTTCCTGCTATTCATCAGAAAGGATGATCTGAAGAACTTTGCAGCCAACCATTCTTCATCAGTTGGTGTTTTGAAGTCGTGTACTTGGATCCGCGCATTGGTTAGTCACGTACTTGGGAGCCGTGCATCAAAGGTGGAGACTGTCACTACAGATCAAGTCCAATTGGGTATTGGGGTAAGGGTTCAACTGTAGGTTAGTAAGGTACTTGGGATTCCTTTACTTGTAACCGCTTGATTTGATAATAGTGGAGTTTCGGGAGTGGTGACCTGAAAATCACCCGGTGGGGTTTTTGCCATTAGGGTTTTCCCCATTCGTAAACAAATCACCGTGTTATTTATTTTCCGCTGCATATTTAGTTGATTGGTGATTTGTTTGTGCTTCCATAAAATTGCATGATTAATTGATTAATTAATTACTTGGCTAAATTAATTAATTAGGGTTAATCACAAGGGGTCATTCATATTGTGACCTATCACTGAATATTAGGAGGAGTAGGTTTTGAATACCAATTTTTTGTAAGAAACATGGGTTTGAAAGAACTTCCAACAAATCTTTTAATTTCTGGGAAATCATTATCAAAAACCTTTTTAGCATAAACAGAGGAAACAGTATCAGAATCTGTATTTTCATCAGAAACAATTTCTTTTTCATTTCTTGAAATAGTGCAAGCAGCATGAGGACTTGTAGAAGTACCCTCAATTTTAACTTTTAAATCAGCAAGCATTTTTTCAATAGTGTCCAGAGTTTTGGATTGAGAAGTTTTAAACTTGAATTTGTTATCAAAATTGGGTAAATTAATCAAAGATTTCTCAGTTTTAACAAAAATAGGTTTTTCAACAGAAACAGTTTTTTCAACAATATTTTCTTCAATGCGGTCAAGTTGTTGACCAATAACATGCAAGGATTCATTAGTAAAATTGTTTTGTTCAATAAGACTAACAATAGGAGTTTGATCATCAGCAATTTTGAAAGGAGAAGCTTTAACATCAGTTTTGCCAGTATTTATCAAAATAGTCTCAAGAGGAGGATGACTAGATTTAACAATGGTTTTGTCACTTTTAACAAAATTTGATTTCTTTATCACATTTAAGTGATTTTTTGAAACTTCATCTTTTGAAACATAATAATTTTCAAGAAAATCAAAGAACAAAATATGTTTTTTCAATTGAAGCATCTTTTCTTTCCATTTTCTTTTAACATGGTCTTTTTCAGACTGAGCAAAATTATTTTGGAAATATTTCCTTTTAGGTCTATTTTTTGAAAGCATGAACTCATTGAACAAGGAAACCATATCAATTTCAAAATTTTCATTTAAAACAGTCAAAACTCTTAATTGGTTAACATTATTTTCAATTGGAGGAAAATCAGAATCAGAAGGACAAACAGATTTAGTGTCATCTTCTTCGTCATTAGCAGTTCTGTTATATGGAGAAGAAGGTTCGGCTTTAGCAGAATAGAAACCAGCACTGATTTAGGATTTATCACTTGAAACACCTTTTAATTTGAAATCAGTGGGTTTTTCAAAACTCTTTTGCAAAAAATCATTGAGATCTTGATCTCTTTTTGAAATACTTTCAGATCCGGCAAAGGAATGTCTTCCTTCGTTGATCCTCAAGGGTGGTTGAACATTTTGAAAACTTATTTTAACAGTACCATCAAGATATTGTTGAATATTTGTGAGATCTAGCTCATCAAAAACAGGTTTAGAAATAGGGGATTCTTGTTCCAACAACCATTCAGTGGGAAGCTTGACATCTTGCCATTGAATCATTTTTGGAACTTGAACTTTAGCATTAGGAGTTGAACATTGAATTAACATAGTTTTACCAGAAGGTTCTCTGTGATTTAAAAAACCAGGATTTAACTGAGTACACAATAATCTGTAATAAATGCGGTAAATCAAAGCAAAAGGTTTACTCCCTTCATCCATGATATAACCAGATGAAGCAATATTCAAAGTTAAAGTTTTAACAATATTAGGATCATCCAAGGCAAGAGTAAGATCAGGATAACAATTGAAATAAACAGGACCATCATACAAAGAAGCAGTAATCATACCAAGAATGTTATCTTTAAAGTGCTTAATCTAGCATCACGTAAACACATGAGAATAGAAGCATTGATACCCTTTCGGGTGAGTGGTTTAATAGCAACTTGAACCATACCAGGGGGAGGGAACGCACAGCTAAAGAGAAGAGTGAGAGAGAGAGACGGAAGCACAGTATTATATATGTTGAAAGTAATGTAAACAAAATAAGCAATAATAAGGCGGTAGAACCAGCCAAACAGTATATAACAAAATAAGTCAAAGTAAATGAAAGCAATTTAGAACCGTCCGGTATGGCGGTAATCTGTCCAAGGTGGCGGTAGCAACAAGTAGTATAATGAACATAAAATTAACATACTACTTCTCTGAAACATTTCAACTGTTCTCCTGATATTACTCTTGCTTTGGATGATTCTAATGTTGCTAAGACTTTGGCCTTGAATACTACTTCATTTAGTTATCATATGAAAGAAGATGATACTAAAATTGTTTTTGATTTTCCTCCTATTGAAAATAATGTTAACCAATTAAGAGTTTTGACTGTTTTAAATGAAAATTTTGAAATTGATATGGTTTCTTTGTTCAATGAGTTCACGCTTCCAAAAAATAGACCTAAAAGAAAATATTTCCAAAATAATGTTTCTTATTATAATATCATAGGGCCATAGGCGGTATCCTTTGTCTTGTTAGGCAATCAATTGCCTTTCCTCTAGCCAATCTTCTATGGGCTTAACAAAGAAAGCACCCTTCTTCCAATTAATTTCAAGCATCTTTATATTTGGGATAATATATTGTATCAAGTAGTTTAATCTTAAAAAAAAAATAAAGGTAGTTTATATCACTTGTACTCAGTGTTATATATCAAAGTGATATCCTCGTATCAATATATAAAAAAGTAGACATGGTAAAATGAGTCAAAAATTTTCGATTTGAAGCAAAATATGTTGACTTGTGACTCGATCTAATTTTTTTGCAGGTCAACCTAGCCCGGCTCGCGACCCAATCTATGACCAGAAACATATTTTAAAACTTTTTTTTTTTGTAAAAAAAAAATTAAAAAAATAAAGACAATATTGGTTTAATTGTTTGTTGTGAGCTTTATGGAAACAATTGAGATTTTTACATAACTGCATGCAAATGAATTAAAAGATGAATGGTTGAGGCATTCTGTAATGAGTAAAGATTTTTAGATATCAAATAACAAAGTACATGCCAAGATAATCCGGTTACAATAGAGTTAAAAACATATATTTAAAATTATAGACATATATAAGAAACATTCATAAGTGTGAAAATACTGAAACCCAAATATCAATGAAATTAGCATAAATTATGAATGTTTAGGCATATTTTTAAACATTTCATGTCTAAAATAAACGGCTTTGCAAAATAAATTATGATATTTTCTAGAGTGCATATTGCTTAACAATGACATGATATTAATAAAAGAGACCATGTATAAATAAGTAAATAATCAAACTTTAATATATATTCTCAAATTGAAAGAGAGTGCCAATCATAATTGATAATATATTATTAAATTAGCTTTCAAGATTATAAATTTCTTATATGCTTTTATTCTTTGTCAAGTTAGTTATTCAATAAGGCATTTGTAATTTTTTTTTTTATGTTTTGGGATGTTGATATTATGTAGAAATGAAATTTATGTATTTGTTATACTTATCATTTGTTCTATTTTGTTTTAGTTAGAAATGTTGGAATTTTTATAATTTTAAAATTATTGAACAAGTATTAATTTGTTTAGTTGAGCTCATTTCTGATATAAATGGAGAATTCAAATTAATGCATTTTATATCAAGTAATATGTTGCATGACTTTCCAAATGGTAAATACATATTGTTTTCTTTATAAAAAAAATAATAAATAATGTAAGCAATACGAGTCAACCTGACCCGACCTATTTTCTAATTTGCTTAAAATGACTCGTTTTGACCCACAATCCGTTTGACACACAGCCCAAACCTGACCCGACCCACCCGTATGCCATGTCTATTGAAAAGTGCGGATGATCACTCAGAGAAATTTATATACTTTTTGTTCTTAAGTTGAGAAGTTCATATTCATGTCATCATATTTCCTTATCTCACTAACTATTTATTCTAATTCACAACACGATATTAAGACAAAAATCAGTCCAAATTCAAGCTCTGTCCAATTTATATAAGCAGTTGTTCTCATTGTTTCTTTCAAAGCCAAAGGTTATTTGTGTGACATATAACACACTATAAGTTTTCTCTAAGAATTAGCAATTGTACTATCTAGTTTATCTATTATCACTTTGATTCTTTCTGAAATTATAGAATTTATTTAATAGATTAAAAGTCCTATGGTTTCATGCAAAACATATTATATTTGGTAATATTTCTAAATATAGTCAATATTATCATATTTATATGCATCATATGTCTATTAATGTTATATTCACCACCACGTACTTTTGACATGATAGTTACTTTACAAGTATAAGTTTTTGTGAGATGGGGGAACAAGGGTTGGAGTTTAAGTCTTCATGAGATAACTTTATACACATATACACCTAAATTAGGTTAGAATAAAATTTCTATCTCAGATTAAAAATATATATATACATATATATATATATAAAATTAGGTTAGAATAAAATTTCTATCTCAGATTAAAAATATATATATACATATATATATATATATATATATTATACACGTATAATTTAATATAAAAAGTATAATTTAATAAAAAACAATTCATGTTTCTAATGTCATGCTTTATATTGATTGTTTTATTCTTAGCCCTCGTTTGGGAGGAGAGAATGGAATGAAAAGGATTGAAAAGAATAATTTTAGAATATTCTTCAATTCCTTTGTTTGGGAGTTTTAATAAAGGGAATGAAAAGTTCATTTCCTTATTTGGGAGTTTAAGTGAGAGGGAATGGAATGGATAAGAGAGAACACTTATTTCTCTCTATTCCCTTGAAACTTCAAATTTTTATTTCCCCCAAAATTGGGAGGGAATAAAATTAGATTTAATGAATATTTTACTAAAACTCCAAAAATACCCATATATATTCAACCATTTATTTTAAAATAGGGGTCTAATAGTTATTTTGTCATAAAATGATTCCATTCCATTCCCTCTATGTTACTCTCAAATAAGATTACTTACATTCCATTCATTTCCATTCTATTTCCTCAATATTACTCCCAAACATCTAATCAAGGTTACTTAATTCCATTCAATTTCTTTATTTTCCATTTCTTTCCCTTACTTAAATACATTCTATTACTTTTCATTCTTTTATGATCATTCAATTTCCTTAACTCCCAAACGAAGCCTTATAGTAAGTTCATATTTCAATAGCTTATATAGAACATCACAATACTTAATTAAATTTCACATTATATAAATGTTTATTTATTTATTTTTATTATATATTTGGAATAAATCTGGATCCTTGGTGAGTTTCATGACCTAATGGATTCTTGGTGAGTTTCATGACCTAATGGAGCCTTGATGAGTTCCACAATGCGATTACGGATGTTAACCAAGCATCTCATTAGGATTGCAAAAAAGCAATATTTTTTATTCACTATCATTTCCATTAAGATTTTATAACTATATACCATACAATAAAATATTTCCATAATTTAATGAATATATACGAGTTCCAGAAGAACTTAATCCTATATGCTCATGCAACTGAAGCTGCAAGAGTTTAAAGTTCTAGAAGAACTTAATCACCCTAAAAGCTCAGTATGATTATGTACATGAAGTTGCAAGATTTTGATTGTGCACTTGAAGTTACATGATTTTAATAGTGCACCTAAAATTGCAAGAATTTAATAGTGAGACTTAAATTTCAATAATTTTAAATTATAACTCTGAGTACAGTTCTACTTTTTTAAAAATCAACCCACAAATTATAATTATGAGAAGACCTGTTAGAACATATATCATGCCTCCTAGAGTAGCAATATTGAAAGCTTAAGTTCAAGAAGTATGATAAGAACTTATTTATTGTCTTCTAGTGGGGACAAAATTGGGAAATGCCCCGTTTGAGCAAAAAAATCAGCATTATGCCATTTTTTCCAAACTAAATAGGGAAATGCCCCTCTTTTGTAACTCGATTTTCTCAAAATCGAGTTATAAAAAAAAAAAAATTATAGAGCCCTATAGCGGCGTTTTTAAGGACCTATAGTGACATTTTCAGGACCTATAGTGATGTTTTGTAACTCAACTTCCATAAAATCGAGTTATAGGCAATTTTTTTAATTCTTTTTACCTATAACTCGATTTCATAGAAATTGAGTTAAAAAACGCCACTATAGGTCCTAAACACGTCACTATAAGCTTCTAAAAAACGCCGCTATAGGGCCTAAATCGATTTTGAGAAACTCGATTTTCAAAAGAGGGGCATTTCCCTATTTAGTTTGGAAAAGATGGCATAATGCTGGTTTTTTTGCTCAAACGGGGCATTTACCAATTTTGTCCCTTCTAGTGGCTAAACAAAATAATAAGCGTTTAATAAAATCCCAACAATATTCTCACCCGACCAATTTATACCACTCCCTTAAGCGAATGGATCATCATTTGATAATTATGAAGGAAATTGTAGTCGTGGACATGGACGTGATTGGAACAATTGATAGCAAGGGATGTTTTCATAATTCTTCAAAAAGGAATTGAAATGAATTTTATTGATCACAACGATCATAAAGTTCATTAACCAAAGCCAATGTCAATACCATGTCAAGTGTGAGGTGCTCTCACATGCTATTTGTGATGCCTCAATTTGATTGATTGCGTGTGTTTTGTGGGTGTGTGATGAGTCACACATTAGGTATTTATTAGATAGATTTGGACTTTATTAAAAACTACAAAGAGTGTCAATTATGACTATTCTTTTTGAGATATAGAGAAAATGTGGTTAACACTTTTCTTGGGGTTGTTAGACTACCCCACTCCATTGATTAATGGTCTAACTAGGGGCAAGGGGCTAAACATGCACCCCTTGTGAAGATTTTAGGCCATAGCTTGATGAGAAGAGTTTTTTTTTTTTTTTTTGCCAATAAAGGGAAGAGGTTATTATATTATATGTGTTAAACTTTAATATTAAACTAGAACTTACCCAAAATGCATGTCAGTCTTATTAAAATAAAGATTAAGTGTTGCTATAGCGCTTATTAAAAAAAATTAACTTAGACTATATATTTTGAAAATCTAAGTATTGAATTGCATATTTTTTATGTTCTTAGCACATATGTAAAATTTTATATCAATCGGATGTTAATTACTATTTGATTCATAAATTTATTTTTTATGCATAGTTTTATACTATGAAAACTTAAAACTTAAATATTTGATTGATGATATAATTAACTATTAATCTTTGATTCTCTTGAAATTTTGCAAGCACGAAGGATATTGGAAGAAAATGTAATCCAACGGTGGATTTGTCAAAATTGAATAAAAAGATATTGAGTAAAGTTATAGCCAGACTTTTTTTTTTTAAATTAAAAAATAAATCAATCTAACATGGAAGATTCCCAATTCTCATGCAATTAACCATTTCCCATATCTGTTATGGGTTTTTATTTAATTATTTTTTTATTGTGTAATTCGATAGTTGGGAGATGAAGAATATGAATCTTGGATGTCTTCGTTGAAAACATTATAAGCTATTAACTAATTAAACTACAAAATTCTTGGAGTTACTGATATAGTATTATTATTTAAAAGAGAAACAACTTTGAAGTTTTAGTGTGCGATTGGAACGCACGGAAAACCTTTGTTCTTGCGTTTTGCTGAAAAATAGTGGGTACTGTGCACTATTCACTGGACCCATAAGTAATTTTATCAGCCAAAAAAAAAAAAAAAAACTTTAAAACTGGATTCCATGACACTATTTACACATTTAAAAATTATTTTGCTACAGTGTTTTCAGTTTTTAGTTTTTAGTTTTCAGCAATAAGCAGTATCTAAACAGACTTTTAGTCAATGTTGAGGTAGGTACAATGTTAAACCAATAGCAATTATGGTGCCCATTTTTGTCCCCCTTTTTTCTTTTTCTTTTTTAATTTCTTAATTTTGTTCTTGAAGAATGAGACTCTCCATGTAAAACTACTGACACATGGCTTGTATAATACCTCTTCCTTTTTTTTTTTTTTTTTTTTTTTTTTTTATTTTTTTTTTTTTTGTGTGTGTGGATAATTCAACGGGAAAATGATTTGAATTTTGAATGACTCTATAAAAAACACTAAGAAGTACCAATTAAGTTATGAAGTTTCTTAGCCATAACACCACATCTGATTACATAATTTTATACCAATTTCTCTCTGTCTCTTTATCTCTCTCTCTCTCTCTCTCTCTCTCTCTCTCTCATCACTTCAATTCTCTTTCACTTTAATATACTCATGACTCATTTTAGCATTCTCAGTTCTCACTTTATCTCTCATTAGATCATTTTTTTCATTTTAATTTTTTTAGTTAAAGGAAATTATAAAATTTCATGTATTTGTGTGTGTGTGTTTTTTGGATGTCAATATATTACACTTCTCTTTTTATTACATTTTGTATAATTTAAGTGTTTTAATGACTACCCTATAGAAATTTCCTATAGCCCCTACTATCCAATAGCTAAGCTAAAGCCAAAATTATCACTATTTTAAAGGGTAAACCATTAGAGCATTCACATCAGTCTTCTTAAAATTTTAGCTACACTGATCCAAAAAACTTTACTTTTTTTATTTTAACTATCTATTTTTTCAAACACATAGATTAGCCTTAATACTATATAGGAATTAAATATTATTTCCTCCCTTTCACAATTTTTAATCTGAAATTCTACAACTATAAACAACCACTAAGCACAATCATAACATAGCATATATAGCCCACCCACAAAAGCCAAAAGCCACTCAATTTCCACAAAGAACCCAAATCACAAAACCACTAAAATGAAAATAAAAATATCTAACTGCCACTAGAACAACCATATTATACCACTATAACAATACCAGAACAACCAAATCACACCACCACTAGAAACACCAAAGCACCAGGTTTGAGAGAGGGAGAAGATCACACCACCATTGACCCACCACCAAACTAGATCACACCACCTTTGATCAACTGTCTTGCCCATGAGAGAGAGAGAGAGAGAGAGAGAGAGAGAGAGTCTAAAATTGAATAAAAAATATTTATTTTTAATGTAGTGATCGATGGTTATTGCCTCATTACAAATAGCGAGAATATTGTGCATCGTTAAACTTTTGTTAACTTAGCAAGACTGATGCACACTTGTTTTGGTTGTGTTTAGACAAATTTTTGCTGTAATGTTAAATTTGTGAGGTTGATGTAAATGCTCTTAAAATACAACTCTAACCGTCTCTCTAAAATGCAAAAAGTTTTGTTCATGTCTAGTCACTCTCTTAGTTTGTAGGGTTATTGTTCTTTAACAAAAGGAATTTTCAAGATAACAAATTGCTGAAGTGAAAAAAAGAGTTTTTCTTTCCTCTCTTCTTACGAGAATGGAGAAAGATTATAAAAAAGAATTAAGGAAGATAAAAGTAGGATTAAAGTAAGAATAAAGAAATAATGAAAAAAATAATATTTAAATATGATAGAGAGAATAGAGATTCAAGTGAAAAGTATTTTTGAGAGGAGCGGTTTAAGTGATAGCCCAGTAAGGCTTATGTGGTACACGTGGTATTATTCATTACTGTTACATGGCATGGGGTTGATGATCCCACATCGAAGACCCTTTTTTTTTTTTTTTTAAACAAAAAAAAAAGAGAAAATAAGAAAACAAATTGAAGATATAACTTTTGCCCTAAAAATTGAATACATGCCCTTGACGCAAGTTGCTATAAGTATCGTTTATATCAATCCCACCCACCACAACACAATTACAAATAATATCCTTTTTAGAATTCAAAACATTTGATTTAACGCGGCACTCTTTTGGGAGTAAAAACAAACAGAGTTAATTCGGCTCGTTTGGTAATATTGTTCTAATAATATTGTTTAAGTGTTGTGAAAATATGTGTGAGTAAAAAAGTATTATAGAAATACATGTTGTGTTGTTTAAACAACGAAAACTATTGTTTAAACAATGTTACCAAACAGGTTCATCACCCAAAAAAAAAAACCACAAACAAACAGTGTTGCAGGTCATCACCTTTTTTTAATTTTTTTTTTAATTTATATATATATATATATATTTATAATTACTATTATTATAACTTTTTTTTTTTTTGAGAAAGTACTATTATTATAACTAATTGGACTCACTTTGCAAAAAGCTGGAAGGTTGGTCTGTTTAATATTTTTTAACCATGCTCATGATCTTTAGTGGGCTTTGAGTGCTTGATTTAGGTGTGGTCCTCCTGACCAACTCCTATTTCATAGACTATATCTTTAAAAATATCTTAAAGGATTCCAAAAAAAAAAAAAATGAGCTCCCATTTTTTTTTTTTTGGCAAAATTAGTATAATTTTTATAATTTAGGTTCAAGTTACAACTAGTATAACTTTAAGTAATATTCCATGCTTGCAAAATTTACTCCATGCTTGCAAAATTTTATTATATTCGTATATACTCCATGCTTGCAAAATTTCAAGGTGATCAAATATTAAAAGTCATGCTATCAATCAATTGTTTAAATTCAAGTTTTTGTGGTTTAAAATAATGCATAAAAGATGAGTTTATGAATCAAATGTTAAATAACATCCAGTTGACATAAAAATTGACAATATGTAATTTAATGGTGAGATTTTTAAAATATGAATTCTATAACAAGTTCTTGGATAGTGTAACATTATTTAAAGTCACACCAGATATAACTTGACTCAAGCTTTTAGTGGAAGCTAAAATTTCAAGATTTAACTGATTTAGGTGGAGTAGTTGCACATAATAAATTACATTTCAATATTTTACATTGAAATTATGTTTGTAAAACATGATTTTAAATGAAATCGTATACGATTTTACCATGAGACTATTCTTCTAAATAATTCACCCAAATAAATTGTGATGGTCGAGAGAAGTAGGGGAAATCAGACATGCTGATTGGATTTACTGCTCATGCATAGCCATTGTAGATTCATCGTTATGATTAACTGTATGAGTGAATTAATTGACTTATATCTCTGTTATTAGAGACTCTGCCTAAGGCAGTTAAGCCAGATGAAAATAGTAACGACGAAGATAAACAAGAGGCTTATGATCTTTATATGAAGGCATTTTGAACAGTTTCGAGAAGAAATTTCTTCCCCATTATGGAAGTTCCTGAATAATTTATGACTCATATAGCGGAATTCGGGCCTGGCCTTACGGACTCGTTCCTGAAATTGAATGATGTGGGCGGACTTGAGACTTGCAAAGAGGTTTTGATAGAAGCTGCCATATGGCCTAAAAAGTATCCACAATTTTACTGTATGTTCCTCCTCCATCAACCATCATTGTATTTAACTTTTGGGTTTTCTAATCTCTGCTTTTAGATAGTTTTTTTTTGCTGAATATATTCTTAATTAGTTTCAATGCTAATAAGAATGGCTGGACATATGGTGACCACTAATGTGGATATTATATAGTTGTTTTGGAAAAAATAATCATTTGTTCTAGGGAATCGAAAACCATGGAGGGCTGTATTACTATATAGTCCACCTGCAACAGGGAAGAACCTTTTAGCAAAGGCAATTGCAGCAGAAGCAAAATAATCTTTCTTTAGGTAAAATATATGCAATCTTTCTTTAGGTAAAATATATGCAAAGCCTATACCAATACATAGCAAGCAATTGGATTACAATAAATATATATATATATATATATATATTTTTTATAAAAATACTAGGCTTGCTAGGATTTTATTATTATTATTATTATTATTATTATTATTATTTTGGAAGTTAGAGCATTCATAGTAGTAGTGCTAAAAATTTTAGTTTTTAACATCTCAAAAAGTTACTTTATCTATTTTATCACATCACTTTATAATACACCAAATATTAAATGTTCTATTTTTGTATCACTTCATTTAAAATAATATAAACAATTCATTAAAATAATAAAAGAAGAGAGAGAATTTGAGTTTTTTAATTGAACGAAGATATATAATTTTAATAAAATTTTGTATTTTATTTTTAACAACTTACTATAGTCAACTAGTGTTTATACTAGTTTACTATAGTTGCAAAAAATTTAACTTTAACTTCTCCAATAACACATGATTTTTTAGTTCTTCGTTACTAAAATAGTTTTTTTGCTAAAATATACAATTATCATCGTGAATTTTTTTATTGTTTTTGTTAAATTTTTAGTTTGGATAGTTGCTATTTGTTAAGTCAATTGGTGTTTATATTAGTTTACTGTAGTTGCAAAAAATTTAACTTTAACTTCTCCAATAACACATGATTTTTTAGTTCTTTGTTGGTAAAATAGTTTTTTTGCTAAAATATACAATTATCATCGTGAATTTTTTATTCTTTTTGTTAAGTTTTTAGGCTAGATAGTTACTATTTGGATTAGATTAACTAGGCTAATTGAGGAAAAAGTGGTCTAAAGTTTTGAAAGGAGCCAAACTAATATATATATAATAACAAAAAAAAATTATTTTTTGGACCTAGGAGGGGCCCGGGTCCCCTTGGGCCCCACCTGGTCCGTCACTGCAAGTGATATAAAAGAATTATGCGCATATATATATATATATATATATTTGTATGTTGTAAACGTGAAGGGATTATAGAATCGTTAAACCTTTTCTTTAATTAACTTTTCGTGGTTGCCTTACTTGAAATAATTTTACCACTGCAAATTCTATAGTTGGTAGTCGCATGATTTTGTAAACGGATGATGATGAAAATTGCATTCAGCATATAAAAACAGAAAAAAAGAATGGGTTACGGTTTGTTTTGGTGGTCCTAACCAGTTGTTTATGTTTTATTTCTGATTAATTATATACCATCATGGTGTTTTTTCCCATCAGGAACTTGGGAATATAGCTTACAGGTGACATGAAAAAGATCCTGAGTGGAAAATTAAGAACAAATACTATTTCTAGTTTTCTAAGGCCTGCATTTTAGGGATTCGTTACCTGTCATTTTGACACTGAATATATGGATATAGGTGGTATTGAGATATATGGAATCTGTTTTTTTCCTCTCTTTTTCTCAATGGTGTTGCCTTACGTTATATATTTTGAGTCATCAAAAAAGTTTCCATTCTAAATTCCTAAATACCTTTCTTATATGTTAGTTATTGTTTCTCTAACATTTTCTGGAACAGTCCCAAGACATCACATGGCATGGAAGATTGATGTGCACGAAAAATATATAAAAAATTATTCTTATATTTGCATTTTGGCCTCACTTTTATTCTTTTTTGTAACTGACTATAAGTTGTCTTTGTTTATAAATAATAAAGGATTTACATACAAAATGAGGCTAGGCCAATGTTCAAGCTAACTAAGTTGAGACCCAAGTGTGAAGCATGAAGATGAAGTACTCGTTAACAACAACCATAAACAAATACATAAAATATATCCCTTCGCATTGACCCATGTTTTTTATGACCTGTGCTCCACTACAAAAAGTGATTGCTATATAGGAATTCTCGTTCAGCAAGCACTACTGTTATCTTCAATTCAGCCAAAATACTAGCTGTGCCTTCCAGATAGCTGTGCATGAGGAAGTGGATGGTGGGACATTGTAGGCGTTCTATAATTTGGGGACTATGGAAATAGGCTTATAATGAAACATTAATATAGATTTCCTGTCTCTGCTTCAGAAGAATTCTTATTTTATTTATATTTTAGTTGCTTTTTGGGAAAAGTTATATTTAAAATGATTTTCAAAAATGATTTTAAAAACTAATATACCAGATTTAAAAAATTAGTTTTAAAATTTTTTATGCAAAGTAAAAATAATTATTTTTTTAGTGATTTTTTAAAGTTAATGAAAGTTTTAAGGACATTCGTTTAGAATATATTTTTATAAAATTTTTATCAAAAAAATAAAAGTAATAGTTTTTTTAATAACTATTTATATTTCTTATAAAAATAGTATTAAATTTTTAAAATATTTATCATTAATGCGTTAACATGATTTATAATTTATTAATAAGAATTCAGTTAATGTATGTCTTTAAGGCTCAAATTAATTATTTTTTAAAAAAAGCTATGAAAAATTGAAAAAATATCAAAAAAGTTAATCATTTTTTTTTCGTAAAATTTTTTCTTAAAAGAGTTTAGTAACATATATGCCCTAAATAAAATACGAAACTCTATTAACAATTGGAAAATGTTATAGTGTTAGTTAAGAATGATTTATTGTGATGTCCATCTAATAAAAAACTTGTATAAATTGATGAGGTGATTAAAAATAGTGCTAAAATATAAATAAAACTCAAAAAATTAACTTTATTCCTCTATATTCTCTAAAATTTGCTTAAGAGGCACCTTACCGTTAACATATCCTTAATGATTATCTTAAAAGTACTACTTTTGTTTTTTCCATTTTCTTTATTCAATGTCTTTCCTCAATAATTGCATAGATCAAATCACAGTTTTTATTGATTCTCCAAAAAAAAAAAAAAAAAAATCGCAGTTTTTATTACCCAATGTGACGTATGATTGAGAGAAGAGAGAGACGCAACCATCGTAGGTCAAAATATAATTGGTAACCTTTTTTAATAATGTTTTCATGCAAAAAGAGAAAAGAAAAAAGAAAGCAGAAAAAATCTTATTACAATATCATGGGTGCCATCATTTGTCTTGTTCGGCAATCAATTGCTTCTCATCTAGCCAATCTTCTATTGGCTTAACAATGAAAGCGCCCTTCTTCCAATCAACTTCAAGCACCTTTATATTTGGGATAACATATTGTATCAAGCAGTTTATATCAATTGTACTTGATTCTCAAAAAAATATATCACTTAAACTCGTGTTATATATCAAACATATATCCTCGTATCAATTGAAAAGTGTGGATGCCCACCTTTTTATTTATTTATTTATTTTTATTATTATTATATAAAAAAAAATGTTGATGACCATTTGAGATAAATTTATATACTTTTTTGTTCTTTGGTTGAGAAGTTCATATTCATCTTCATATTTCCGTGTCTTACTAATGATTTCTTTTATTTCATACTATCGTTATCAACATACAACTTTGTCCAAATTCATGCTCTGTCCAATTTATAAAAGGTAGTTGTTTTCGTTGTGTCTTTCAAAGCCAAAGGTTATTTAACACAATGTAAGTTTTCTCTAAGAATTAGTAATTGTACTATCTAATTTATCTATTATCGCATTGATTCTATCTAAAATTATAGAATTTATTTAATGGATTAAAATTCTTATGGTTTCATGCTAAATATTATATAGGGCAATATTGCTAAACATCTTCAATATTATTATATTTATGTGGCATATGTCTATTAATATGATATATATCACCGCGTACCCTTAGCATGATAGTCTTTTTACAAGTGTAAGTACTTGTAAGGTAAGGGGTGAGAGTTGGAGTTCAAGTCTTCACGAGAGAGTTTTATACACATATACATTTAGATTAGGCTAGAATGAGATTTCTATCTCAGATTTAAAAAAAATAAAATTATATACAATTTAATAAAAGAAAATATATACATGTGTCTAATGTCATGCTTTATATTGTCTGATGATGAGTGAGGATAAGAGAGACAAACCAAATCACACCACCATCAATCCACCGCTACACCCACCAAAAACACCACTGCACTACCACTAGACTAGATCACACCATAATTGATCCATTGCCTACCCACCATACACACACAGAGAGAGAGAGAGAGAGAGAGAGAGAGAGAGAGAGAGAGAGAGAGAGAGAGAGAGAGAGAGAGAGAGAGAGAGAGAGAGAGAGAGAGAGAGAGAGAGAGAGAGAGAGAGAGAGAGAGAGTTTGAATTGAATAATGAGAGAGATCTATTTTTAGTCTAGTGATAGTTAGTGCCTCACTACAAGCGAAGATATTATGCATTGTTAAAACTTTTGTTAACTTAGCGAGATTGATGCACACTTACTTTGGTTGGGTTTAGACAAAAATTTGCCAAAATGTTAAATTAGAGAGGCTGATGTAAATGCTCTTAAAATACAACTCTATCCGTCTCTCAAAAATGCGAAATGTTTTTGGTTCATGGATAGTCACTCTCTTAGTTTATAGATTTACTGTTCATTAACAAAAGAAATTTTTAAGATAAAACAATTTCTGAAGTAAAAAACAAAAAAAAGGTTTTTATTTCCTCTATTCTTTCCGGAATGGAGAAAGATTATAAAAAAGAACCAAGATTAAAGTAAGAATAGAGAAATAATATTTAAATAGGATTGAGAAAATAGAGAGTTGGTTAGAAGGTATTTTTCAAAAAGTAAGCAAACAAAATGAAAAAAAAAAAAAAAAAAATTGCTTTGCAAATTGGATGAATATATGATACTCTAATGTATGCCACCGACATAAGTTACTATAAGTATCATTTATATCAATTCCACCCCCAGAATTTCGGAAGTGTGAAGTGGCAACTACTTTAAAACAAATGGCCCCACTCAAAATTCCTGGCTTGGATGGAATGCCTCCTCTCTTCTATCAACACTTTTGGCAAGTTGTGGACCAAGATGTCACTCAATCCGTTCTCTTATGGCTAAACACAAGTATCATTCCTCTATGTAGATACCTTATTTTGTATCCCTTATAACTTGAGCTCCTGTTCCCCAATGATGACATCAATTGGAGGCCCAAGGTTGATTTAGGGCCTAATCTTGTAAAACTTTGACTTGAAGGATGATTTGGTAAAGAAAATGTGCAAAGAAAACCCTCAACATGTGTATGCATACACTCGTATGTGAACGCTCGCTCAAAGTATGCGTACGCATACATGGAGCATGTGCATGCATGCCCCGTGTATGGCGTGTATTTAGGGTTTTAGAATACTTGTAAGGAATGTTTTGGACATAAATTCATGTAGAGTGAATCCCATATCATTTGGGAGTTGCCCGACACCCCTCTATGATTACTATAAAAAGCCCCAAAGGTTCTTTTACCAAATATACGCAATATGTGCCGAATTCACTAGAAAATAGTGAATCAAATAGAGAGTTTTTGTACTAAAACATCCTCAAGTAAAAGTTTACTTGGTTGGGACCTATTTTGGTCTTGATCTTCTAGTTTTAAGCATACTAACCTTCTTGGCTTTGTTCTTGATTAGATTGAATGAGGGGAACGATAAAATCAAAGCTCAAAGAATTCTAGTATTGAGGTAAAGGTTCAAACTTCATCTCTTCATTTTCTTGTTTTTTGTTTGCTTTCTTTTGTGTTTTATTGCTTTATTTCCTCTGTCTTTAGTTTAGGTTGTTTAGTGTTTGTTTTATAAGCATGACAGTTTGCTAGATTTCCTGTTTTAAATTATCTGTGTTGTGTTCTTGGATTTCCTGTTTGTATATGCATACACATGCTTCATAAATACATATGCATACACATGGGATGTGCATGCACACGCATTCTCGTGCCCAGAACCCCAGATTCAGATTTCTTCAATTTTTTTCTATTTTAAATCACATGTTTAGGTTCTATTTAGCCTAGTTTTCACATATTTAGCATTAGGACTGGCAGAATAACATGTTTCACATTCTTGGATTATTAGATGAATGATTAGGGTTTATAATTTGATAATGACATGAACACGCATAGAATATGAACATGCATTGATGCATAAGTGCAGTAATGTAGTGAGGTAAGTGAGGTAAGTTATGCATATAAATATGAACATTCATCTTTTGAATGATGGCATGATTGGATATGAGGATGCCATGCTTGGACAATTGGACGTGTTTATCATGATGAATATGCATGTGATAATTCTTGATTAATGTCTTGTTGCCCTTGGAATATACTTTTGAATGCCATGATAAGTGAATGTTTAGGGTTTGGGGATGATATGCCATGTTAAATGCTCTAAATGGATATTAGTGTGTGTGTGTGTGTGTGTGTGTGTGTGTTTTTAGAATAACATGTTAGGAGACCCTTTAATGAGATTAGGGTTTGGAACACAATGAGTGGAGGCTAACCCACAATTCGGGTGGGGTTAAGTGCCTAACACCTTCCCATCCTCATACCTAAAATCCGGACATGTTCTTTGGTAAAGATTAGTCCTTCCACAAGAGTTCTATGTATATATGGTTTCTAGACTTAATCTAGATGGTGACTCCATTTATACAATTTACTCGGTCCACCCTACGTCGATGTGTACTTTCTATGAGGAAACTACTACTGCCCAACGCGGTGGGGGCGCTTGCGCCCACACTGTATAAGATTTTTTTCAAAAGTGTTAGCTTACAAATTAAATAAGGTCTTACCAAGGGTCATCACAGAGCACCGTTTGGCTTTTGCGAAAGACTGTCTTATTTTTTATAACATTCTTGCTGTTTTTGAGGCTTTGCATTGCATGAAGACTCACAATTTAAGCAAATCTAGTTGTATGACACTTTAGCTAGATATGAGTAAGGCCTATGATAGAGTCGAGTGGGCTTTTTTGGAGAATCTTATGAGGAGAATGGGTTTTAGTGACCATTTGATTAATCTCATTATGGTTTGTTTGAAACAGTTACTTATTCGATCCTTGTTAATGAAGAGCCCAAAGGTTTAATTCATCTATCAAGGTGAATAATACAAGGAGATCCATTGTGCCCTTTTCTTTTTCTCTTGTGTATTGAAATTTTGCATGGGATCATTTAACAAGTGGCTAGAAGGGGTGGGATTAAATTTTTCTCTCTATGCAAAAGGGGACCAAGACTAACACATATGTTCTTCGCAGATGATAACATTTTTTTTTTGGGCAAGGCAACCCCAAAATTGATGAGTGTGGCTGAGTCCTAGATATGTTTTCTACTTAGGAGGGTGCCTCTGGCCAGAAAGTGAATTGAAATAATACTGCCATCTTTTTTAGCGAGTCTACTCCGAAGGCTAAGAGACAAATTATCAAAGTTATTTTAGGGGTCCAAGAGATTAAACAATATGAGAAATATTTGGGTATTCCATCTTTGATAGTAAAGGGAAGAAAGCAAGGTTCAATTACATTAAGGAGAGGAGTTTAGAGGAAGCTACAAGGTTAGGAGGGCAAGTTGTTATCTCAAGCAAGGCGGGAGGTCTTGCTATTCCAACATATGCCACAGGATACTTCAAACTTCCTTTCCTAATTAAAAAGTTTTGGTGGGGACAACATGTTGATAGGAGGAAAAATCATTGGCTCAAATGGAATGAGATGATAAAATCTAAAATGGTGGGTGGTATGAGTTTTAGAGATTTATTCCTTTTTAATGATTCTTTAAGGCAAGATTTTTCCCAAATGGCTCAATAATGGAAGCTAAAGATTCAAGGAGGGGCTCCTATACTTGGAAAAGTATATTAAAAGTTAGGGATGTCATTGCACGGGGTGCTTATTGGTGGATTGGTGATGGTAAGTCGGTGAAAATTTGGCAATATCTTTGGTTGCTAGTTAAGCATCCTACTATGGTGTCTTCCTTGGTTGTGGAATCTTTGTAGAAGGCTACAGTCAACTTGTCAATTGATCCCTTTATGAGACTATAGAACATAGATATGATTGATGACATCTTTGTTCCAAAGGAGGTTGAAGCTATCAAGAAAATACCCTTAGCCCACCATACAACAACCGATTCTCTCTTTAAGCTTTTGGCACAGGATGGGAATCACTCTTGTAAGTCTGGCTATCATTTTCTTAAGAGAAGACATAGCTTGACCATAGTGTGGATCCTCATACACATGATACTAGACTTTGGAAGAATATATGGGCCTTACATTCTCTGAACAAGGTGAAGAATCTTATATGGAGAGCTTACTGAAATTCTATGCCAACCAAAGCTATTCTGGTTCATAGAATGGTGATTGATAGTCCTTGTCGTGACCGATGTAACTCGGCCTTACAAGCTCTGCTTTGTGCTCTTTGGTCCTGTCCTGTGTTAGATGATGTGTGGAATGCCTCTAACTCCTGGGATTTTTGCATCTCCACTTGCTTTTCAAACTTCAACGAACTAGTCTCCTGGATTATGCAAAAGTAAAAGAACTTAGAATGGTTTACTATGACAGCATGGTCAATTTGGCCTCAAAAAAATCGGGTTAGATTACACCAACCTAGTTGTAGTGTTGATCAGATTGCTTGGGTTTCAAATGAAAGGTATGATGAATTCATAGCAATCTAGCCTCCCCAACTCCCTTTGCCTTCTAAGCCTCATGTCTAGTGGCGACCTCCCCTAGCTTACTTATATAAAATAAACTTTGATGATGCAGTGTTCCAAGTTGAAAATAAATTGGGAATTGGTGTGATCATTAGGAATAATCAAAGTATGGTCATAACATCTCTATTGTAAGGTTGAATTTTATCAACCATCTTGTTGACTTTATTCCGTGCCAATTTGCTTGTAATTTAGCACTTAGTAACCCTGTATTTAGGTGGGATTCATGTAAGGGTAGTGTGTGAAGAGAGTGTGAAGAATTTCTCAATAATGTGCAAAAAAGCAGGGACTCACGGCTAGGACTCGTGGTTGACTCATGACTTGCAAGCCGCCAACTACTGCACACGTGAGAAGCATGCGGGAAGGTGAAGAGTCATGCCAGCTGTTGCACTATAAGACAAAAGTTCTAGGCTGGCCAGACCGTTAGCTCACGACTTGAACTCGCAACTTAAACCAGTCGCGAGGTCAAGACGCCAACCAACCTTGTTTGGGAAAAACTGTCTCTTCGTATTCCAAACACACACTACTATATATAGACCTTTATACCCACAAAATGTACAGAGCTTCTAGAGAGAATTTTGTGAGAGAAATCCTAGAGAAAAACAAGATTGCCTCATCCTTAATCTTCATTAAGAGACTTTTCAAATTCCTCTACTCTTTTCCTTTCCACTGATACATCCTTGAGAGGTTATTGACCAAATCCTTTTCTCACCACACCCACGTTTGTGAAAAGGTATTTTGGTGCTAAGGGAAGCAATTTGGAAGGGACCAATGGTTATTGGTTGATGTTATGGGCTATAGCGGAATCTGGTAAGTTAGAAAAGAAAAAGGTTTGGCACAACCTCGTTGGAGCAAGAAGCTTGGAGGGCTTAGGTATCTGGGTAGATTAGGCTTGGAGGGTCTATTACTGTTCATGTATCCCAACTACATTTTCTAGTGGATTATTGACCACTTGGAGAGGTTTTACGTCGATGGCTTCGGTTTCCTCTTCGATAACACATTGTGTGTTGTCCTTGTGTTTGCATCTCTCTTCCCTTTATTTTTACCTTTTTTATTTTCTGCCGTGAATGTGATTATAATTGGCTTAGATTGTTTATCAATTCTGTGATTGGCTTATGTTTATGTTCCGCACATTAATTGTTTGATTATAAGCTTGAATTGATAATTTGTAATTTGGGGTCTAAACGTTCAAGGGTGTTTTACACACATATTGACCTTTCAATTGGTATCAGAGCGAGTGCATTTGTTGTGGTTTAAATACCGTAGTGCGATCCCTGACCCCGGTTTGAGATGGATAGGTCTCAATCTTTAAATGTGCCACCATTTTTTTATGGTAATAATTATGCATTTTGGAAAGTCCGTATGATGGCATTTTTGTGTTCTATTGATGATACTATATGGGATGCAGTTGAAGTTGGTTGGACTAGACCGAAGACCGCCAAATCCACTTGGGATAAGGCAGCTCTCGCGGCGGCTAATGCGAATAGCAAAGCTTTGAATGCCATTTTCTGTGGTGTCTCTCCAGAAGAATTTCACAGGATTTCACATATCACCATTGCTAAGGAAGCATGGGAAATTCTGGAGACAACTTATGAAGGGACTAAGAAGGTGAAGGACACCAAACTCCAGATGCTGACCATTCACTTTGAGGAGCTAAAGATGAGTGAGGATGAGTCTTTTGACTCGTTTTACAGTAAGCTAAACAAGGTGGTCGTCGGCAAATTCAATTTGGGGGAAAAGACGAAGGATTCTAAAGTTGTAAGGAAGATCTCTCGGTCACTGCCAGAAAGTTTTCATGCCAAAGTAATGGCCATTGAAGAGAGTAAGGATCTTGACGACATTAAAGTTCAAGAGCTGGTCGGTTCATTGCAGATGTATGAATTATCACTGCCCACGCAGAAGAAAAGCAAATCTCTTGCTCTTAAAACAATTAATGAGAGAGTGGTATCTCATGAATTTTTTAGAAGAGGATGCAGTAGATAAAGATGTGGCATACCTTGTAAAGAACTTCTGAAAATTCTTAAAGCTTAAGAACGGTGGAAAATTTGGTGACAAAGGAAAATTTTAGAGTTCTGGGAAGGAGAAGAAAGAATTCTGAAGAAAAGATAGTAAAGATTCCTAATCTTCTCAAGGAATTACTTGCTTTGAGTGTAATGGACATGGACACTTCAAAAAGGAATGTCCCAACTATTTGAAGTCAAAAGGAAATGTCTATGCAACTACTTTGAGTGACACTGATTCATCAAACTCTGACTCTGAAGAGAAGGAAATTACTTTGCATTCATGACCATTGCACATGTGGAATCCTTAGATGATTTGGGTTCACTTGTGAAGGAGCTTGGTGAGCATTCTGATTTGGAGTCTATTAGGGTTGTTGAAGAATCGGA
Organism: Quercus suber; assembly: GCF_002906115.3. NCBI lineage: Eukaryota > Viridiplantae > Streptophyta > Magnoliopsida > Fagales > Fagaceae > Quercus > Quercus suber. The sequence goes on from NW_027069503.1 coordinate 1,733,151, forward strand.
GGCTAAAGAAGATGAAGATACATTTGGTCTTCAAGAGAATTATGCCTTACTTCTTGAGAAATCGGGTGAGTATGCAAAGGTGGCAAAGGCGGCGGTGAAGAAGATGAAGATAGCTGAGAAAGATTACAAAAGTCTGCTGGTACGATACAAGAAGGCAAAGAGTGAGATTGAAACACTTAATGGTGAGCTATCAGAAGTTTACACAAAAGTGAGATTTCTTGAGCAAGAGCTAGTGCAAGCTCATACAACAGGGTCCTCGAACGAGTCATTTTTGCCACTTCTGCGGAGTGCAAGGATATACAAAACCTAACTGTCACAAGCTGAGAGCATTGAACAATGCTAGTGCTCCTCAGTCACGAGGAAGGAGAAATGACAGAAGGTCTTAGGGTGGTGAGCAACCAAGAAGTCAGAATCATGATCTAGGAATGATGGACGTGATGAAGATGATCGGTGCCTTCACAAATTGCTTAGAAAGCTTCACAAGAAGGTTTGAAAGTCCTAACTCTCGTACCTAATCCGTCAAGAATATCATCTCGAACGCACGTGACGTATGGGTGACGAAGGATACTCATGCATAAGCATTACAACATGTCCATGCATTAATACTTCCCATGTTTGTGAATATGTTTGGTTGTGTGCTTCTTGCAAGTTTTTAGGTTGTTATATTGTTTGTGTGTTTGTCTTTGTTTCAAATGTTTTTACATTGTTATTTAAGTTGTTTTTGATCAATCTTTTACTACTTTTGTGTCAAAAATCCAAAAACACATAAAAAGTAGAAAATCAGAAAAAGTTTGATTGGCTTTGTTGAGTTTTGTCTTAAAGCATGTTTTGCCCTGTACCTTTGTACTGATGGCTTTGTGCATTTTCGAGCTGAACTTGTTTCTTATGCACTCATATTATTGTGGAAGAAATTCTGAAATCTATGTGATTGTTGTAAATAGATCTTCAACCTTGTTATGAATGATTAGTGAATAGTTTTGTTGATCTTGAGACATGCATAGACTTGTGCCTATATATCTTCCCACTTTTATTTTATTGTTTTACTCAAAGAGCTCACCAAATGTAAATCTCCAAATGAAAAGAGATATTGAGCTGCAAAAGCCTGTCGCATATACTAGTATTTGACTAAGAAAAAGGGAAAGCGACTAAAATAAAATGTATGATGCCCAAAAAGCCAAAGGCTAACTCATCAAATTGAAATATTTAAAATTTCAAGCATCGATCTCACAATGAGTTATGTTGATTCAAAAAAATCAAATGATATGTTGAAAATGGAGCTAAACGAAAAGCTTCACAGAAATGTACTCAAGTTCATGTAGGAGGTCATATATGCATACTTCTATAATTGAGATGGGTTACATTATTTAGTGCTAGTTATGTATGCCTTGATTGAATTGATCATTGAAGCTTCACATTAGATTAAGAATTATCTCACTTTTGATACCCACACACAACACACAAGTCTATATTCAATAGATGCCATATACATTTGTGTGATTGTACTTGTTTAAATGTGTTTTCACAAACTCAATCTTTGTTGATCAAACACAAAAAGATTTTTGAGTGTTTTAGCTTATTTTTGGAAAGTTAAAAAATGTCAAAAATTTCAAAAACAATGTTGCCCTGTTTTGGCAACTCAGTCGTGGGTTGGTATAGTCACATGCTCCAGTCGCGAGCTCACTTCGAGATTTTTCACGGCTCCCTGGCGAGTCAAGGTCTCAATCGCGAAAAATACTTAGAAAATTTTTCAAAATTTGAGTTTTTATGATTTTCACGGCTTAATGTGGCGACTCGTTCACGGGTGGAAGGTCTAGTCGTGAGGGTACTCAGAAATTTTCGCGACTCACCTCGCGACTTTCTCGCAGGTAGACCTTCCAGTCGCAAAAAACACTTGGAATTTTTTTTTTAGAATCTTGGTTTCATAGTGTTTTGTGGCTTACCTTGGCGACTGACTGGCGACTTAATCAAGTCGCGAAAAACGTGTGTTTTGCGTTTTAAAGATAGTTTTTAAAATTGTTTTTCAGTTTTCCCTCGAATTTTTGTGATTGTTCATTATCTTCTTCATTTCTCTCTCTCAAAAACTCCGTCTCTTTCTGAAAAAGCTTCCATTTTTGCATCATGTCTTCATCAAACATCAAGAAAAAGGTATGAGTTTTCTCTATCTTACTTCATTGTACTTGATTTGAGCATTTTTTTTCTTGTTTTGTGTAGTGTTTTTGAGTTGTTGAGATTTAATGGATTCGATCTTGGTTTGGGTTTTGAGTATTGAGATTTAATGTTCTAGTCTTGGCTTTACTTTGTTTCTAATACTATACATGTGTGTTATCATGTTTCTGTCTTTAGAGAGATTGTGCTTTGTGATGTGTTTCATGAATGTGTTGCTCCATTCATATCATGTTCTTGGTATTTTGTCACTTGCGACTTTGTGATGCATATTGCCCACTTGACTCTAAATTGTTACTGTTCTTCATCATATTTGTTTGTATATTTCTTTTGTCTATATTGCTTATGTCTTCTTGGTGTTATCCTGGTTTATGTTTTTGTGTTTTAGTGAAATCTCTCTGTTTCACACTCTTTATTTGAATCTAATCAAACTAATGTATGTACCCTGTGGTATTGCATTCGGTTCTCTACTGTGTGTTTGATTTTTTTCAGTTGACTCGTTGTTCCTCCAAAGGCAAAGACATTGTAACCGATGACCCGTTAACCCCGGTTGCTAAACGAACACGACTATCGTCTAAGTCATCTAGAGACTCTTCCATTGAGAGATTCAGAACACCTATTGACTTAAAGACCTACACAGACACTTTTAAAGTGGCTTCTCCAATTGTGGAAAGAATTGTCAAGTTTAATACCCTAGGGACAACATTTATCCCTAAGATTTTTGAAGAAAGAGATTGGGCTGACCTTTTTGGGAATTTTGAGGATCCAATTGAAGAATTGGTTAAGGAATTCTTCTCTAATGCCAGATACACAGGGGTAGAGTTGAAATGCTAGGTACGAGGAACATAATTTTCCATGAATGCAGACTACATTGCTCAGGTACTTCGCATCACCAGACCAAAAAATGTGGATCGAACTCCATATGATGACAGAGTACTTCAGGCACGAGACATCCTTCAAGTTCTTGGGAATGAACATGAAGTGGGAAGCACAGGATCATCTATAAGCACTGCATTGTTTTCGCCTAAACTGACAACTTTAAAGCTGATATTTCCTAGTCTTCTCATGAGAATTTTCAAAGCAAAAGGAGTTCCAATCCCTCAAGATATCAGTCCCATGACTCCTCTATCGGCCATAAACAAATTTACTCTCACAAGGATACAAAGTCGTCTTCCAGGTGAAGAAGAGGCGGATGTCCAAGAAGAAGGTGATCCAATGGAGACTGAAGCTGAGGCTGCAGGACAGACATCCACACCTAAGAGCAGAAGCAAGAGAAGCAGAGCTTCTACTTCATCAGTTGTACCTCCTGATGCATTTCAAATCATCCTGGAAAGGCTTGATAGACTCAAAGAGGTTCAAAATCAGTATACTGAAAGGATGACAGCAATGCAAGATTAGCTTGATGTACTTTTAGCTAAGTTTGACAGCATCCACACTAACTAGGAGCAGTGACCCTTTGGCTATTTTGATAAAAAAGAGGGAGAATTTTTAGGTTACACTTGAGGGGGAGTGCTTGTTTTGAGGGGGAGCTTCCATTATCATATGCTGTTATGTTTATAGCTTTGATATTGTGTTTTGGTTAACTGCTGTTATTATTGGTTTGATACACTGGTTTTGTTTTTGGTTATTTTTTGGTTAAAACTCATAACTCTTGGATAGTTTTGAATCTTTGGTGGTAGTTATTCAGTATATAATATGGTGTTATTCAACATATTTTACTTCATGTGTTTATGGTTTTTACCTGGTACCTTTGTAGGTTTTTAAGGTTTTTGTTTATGTTTGTACCCATATTGCTTTTGTAAGCTTTTAGGGTTTGTTTCTATGCAATTTGTAGGCTTTATGGTTTGTACCTTGCTTTATGCTACATTTATGCTTTATTAAATCAGTACTTTTAACTAAATGTCATGCATTTCCTTTTAAGTACTGTCACTCTTGTGCCCTTGTAAGATTTTATTCGTAAATGCATATACTTCATGTATTGTACATTGGTTAAGTGTTGGTCATTCAAGTGATTTGCTTTGTGGTTATCAGCTTGAATGTTTGGATGTTCATTTTAAGTGTGAATGAGCATTGTGATCACTTGTAAGTAGTGATTGCCTATTTTAGGTCTTGCCATGGTTTATTGCTGTATTCCATTTTGCTTGATCGCATTGTGCTTGCTCCATATGCATTACAAGTTTTCTGCATACAATGAACTTATTGTGTTGTTGTGTTTCAGGAGATTCTTGTTCTTATGGTTCAAAAGTTTCATAGATTCTAGAGTTAGGTGTGAGTGAGTTTTTCAATTGTTCCCAACTCACACGTTAAGTCTAGAGTTTGTTATAGGGTTTTGTCTTGGAATAGCCAAAGGGGGAGATTGTAAGGTTGAATTTTATCAACCATCTTGTTGGCTTTATTCCGTGCCAATTTGCTTGTAATTTAACACTTAGTAACCCTGTATTTAGGTGGGATTCATGTAAGGGTAGTGTGTGAAGAGAGTGTGAAGAATTGCTCAGCAATGTGCAAAGAAGCAGGAACTCACGGTTGACTCTCAATTTGCAAGTCGCCAACTGTTGCACACGTGAGAAGCATGCGGGAAGGTGAAGGGTCACGTCAGCTGTCGCACTACAGGACAAAAGTCCCAGGCTGGCCAGGTCATTAGCTCGCGACTTGAACTCGCGACTTAGACCAGTCGCAAGGCCAAGCCGCAAACCAGCCCTATTTGGGAAAAACTGTCTCTTCGTATTCCAAACACACACCACTATATATAGACCCTTATACCCACGAAATGTAGAGAGCTTCCAAAGAGAATTTTGTGAGAGAAACCCTAGAGAAAAACAAGATTGCCTCATCCTTAATCTTCACTAAGAGACTCTTCAAATTCCTCTACTTTCTTCCTCTCCATTGATACATTCTTGAGAGGTTATTGACCAAATCCTTTTCTCACCACACCCACGTCTGTGAGAAGATATTTTGGTGCTAAGGGAAGTAGTTGGAAGGGACTAATGGTTATTGGTTGATGCCATAGGCTATAGCGGAATTCGGTAAGCTAGAAAAGAAAAAGTTTGGCACAACCTCGTTAAAGCAAGAAGCTTGGAGGGCTTAGGTACCTGAGTAGGTTAGGCTTGGAGGGTCTATTGTTGTACATGTATCCCAACTACATTTTTTAGTGGATTATTGACCGCTTGGAGGGCGGCGGAGAGGTTTTACGCTGAGGGCTTCAGTTTCCTCTTCGATAACACATTGCGTGTTGTCCTTGTGTTTGCATCTCTCTTCCCTTTATCTTTGCCTTTTATTTTATGCTGTGGATGTGATTATAATTGGCTTAGATTGTTTATCAATTCTGTGATTGGCTTATGTTCATGTGTCGCACATTAATTGTTTGATTATAAGCTTGAATTGATAATTTGTAATTTGGGGTCTAAACATTCAAGGGTGTTTTACACACATATTGAACTTTCATCTATCTTAACAAGTTCCTCAAGCTTTTCAAGCTATGGAAATTGAGGCTTTGGCACCTACTCGGGCTCTTGAGTTTGCTCATGAAGTTGGGATTTCTCAGCCCATTTTGGAAGGGGATTCGAAAGTGATAATGAAAGCTTTAGTTGAGGAGGGTAGGTCTTTGACTCCCTATGATCTTTTGGTGCAAGATGCAAGGATTTTTCTAGGTTTTTTACTCAATTGCTTTACTCTCATAGTAAGAAAGAATGTAATAAGGTTGCTCATAATCTGACTAGGTATGTTATAACTAGTTTGGAATGTGTTGTGTGGACGGAAGATGTTCCTTTACAACTTTCTTCTATAATTCAAGTTGATATAGCCAGTTTTTCTTAGTAAAATTTTAGTTTTGTTCCTAAAAAATAATATCAATCTCACCCCCACATCACAATTACAAACGAACAAAACTTAGGCACAATATCTTAGATATTGTTTCTTAGGAATCCTTCTTAAAATTCAGCCATGAGGTTTTTTTTTGGATGAAAGTATATTTTTAGTTAAGTAATCACATGACTGAATTTTAAGAGGTGAATTTATGAAATAGCACCTAAGCACTGTACATAAATTTTACCTTACAAAAAATATCTTTGTCAAAAACCTTTGATTTAGCACGGTCCTTTTTAGAAGTAAAAACAAATATTGTTATGCAGGTCATCACCTTTTTAAAAAAAAATTAATTATTATTATTATTATAACTAATTTGGACTCACTTTGCAAAAAGCTGGTAGGTGGGTCTGTTTAATATTTTTGAGCTATGTTCATGGTCTTTAGTGGGCTTTGAGTGCTTGATTTAGGTTTGATCCTGATCATTTTTTTTTTTATTATCTAATTTATTTCCTCTTAGACCATTAGTTCCATACTTTTATTCTAAGACCATAAACCACCAAATATGATCATTACCAATGTCACAGGGCGTAACTAAGGAATTTTTTTTTAGGGCCAAACTTATCTTTAAAAATAATATAAAGGATTTAAAAAAAAAAAAAAAATTTAATCCCCAAACCTTTTTTTGCAAAAAATAGTATTATTTTTATTATTTATTATTAAAAATAGCGCTTTGACCTTTGGGAGAATAATTTAAGAGAATAGTTTCATTGCAAACTGCCTAAACAAGAGTCTGATGAACTTTATTTGAAGGCATTTTGAGCAGTTTTGAGAAGAAATTTCTTTCCCATTATAAAAGTTCCTGAATCCTCTATAACTCGTATAGCAGAATTCGGGCTACATCTTTTGGACTCGTTCCTGAAGTTGAATGATGTGGACGGACTTGAGACTTTCAAAGAGGTTTTGATAGAAGCTACCATATAGCCTAAAAAGTGTCCTCAATTTTTTACTAGTAAGTTGCTCCTCCATCAACCATCATTGTATTTAACTTTTGGGTTTTCTAATCTCTGCTTTTAGATAGTTTATCCGGGTATTCTTAGTTTCAATGGACTTATGGTGACCACTAATGTGGATATTATATAGTTGTTTTGGAAAAAAATAACCATTTGTTCGCTTGTTTAGGGAATCGAAAACCATGGAGGGCAGTATTACTATATGGTCCACCTGCAACAGGGAAGAACCTTCTAGCAAAGGCAATTGCAGCAGAAGCAAAATAAACTTTCTTTGGGTAATATATATGCATATATATTTACCAAAACCAATACCAATACATAGAAAGCAATTGGATTACAATAATTGATGATGAAAGAATTATACATGGCAAGAGATATAAAATAATTATGCATATATTTGTTTTTTTGTATGTTGTAAACATGAAGGGATTACAAGGGTTAAACCTTTTCTTTAATTGAATTTTCGTGTTTGCCATACTTGAAATAATTTTACCACTGCAAATTCTATAGTTGGTAGTCACATGATTTTGTAAACGGATGATGATAAAATTTGCTTTCAGCATATATATATATATATATAAAGAGTTACGGTTAGTTTTGGTGGTCCTATCCAGTTGTTTATGTTTTATTTCTGATTAATTATATACCATCATGGTGTTTTCTCCCACATGAACTTGGGAATATAGCTTACAAGTAACATGAAAAAGATCCTGAGTGGAAAATTAAGAACAAATACTATTTCTAGTATTCTAAGGCCTGCATTTTAGGGATTCGACACCTGTCATTTTGACACTGAATACTTGGATATAGGTGGTATTGAGATATATGGAGTCTGTTTTTTTCCTCTCTTTTTCTCAATGGTGTTGCCTTACGTTATTCATTTTGAGTCACCAAAAATGTTTCCATCCCAAAATTCCTAAATACCTTTTCATATCTGTACGTATTTATAGACTTCCTATAATCCAATGATTCAAAAATAATCCAATGATTCATATATGTTAGTTATTGTTTCTCTTAACATTTTCTGGAACAGTCCCATGGCATCACATGACATGGCAGATTGATGTGCACGAAAAACATACAAAAAAAAAATTACTCTCATATTTGCATTTTAACATGCTACTTTGTGATCGATTATAAGTTGCCTTTGGTTATAGGTAATAAAGGATTTACATACAAAGTGAGGCTAGGCTAATTTTGAAGCTAAGTTAAGATCCAGGTGTGAAGCATGAAGTAAAGATTCAGCCCAAAGTAAACATCCAGCCCAGAAGTAAAGATTCAGCCCAAAGTATAAATTCAAGAGAAGACCGAAAACAAAGAAAGAAAGAAAAATAAGAAGCCCAGGATTCAATTCAACGAAGATGAAATCAGCGTTTAAAGCAAGGAATCCCTTGAACGTGCTTTGGTTGGAGATATGAATTCCTTGTTCTACTTGTATTAGGATTATAATATAGCAAGCGGCTCTTTTCTTATATAAGTCCCTAGGTCAGTTTGTGAACCAGGAAAGAAGAAGAAGAAGAAGGGCTAGGGCTGTATTGTGATTATTTCTTTCTTTATTTTATTTGTTTAGTTTAATGCTTAATATTTTATTTTTGTGTTTTACTTTAGTAAACATGAGTAGCTAAATTTTCAATTAGGGTTAAGAATGAAACCTTGTCAAGGATTATCATTAGTATTTATGTGATTTAATTTTTTTCACAATAGTTGTTCTTTAATGACTTAAATTGTTCTTGCTTTATATCAATTAACTAGGATAAGATTTTTAATATGAGTTCAGTATAATCATGTTTTTCTCATGATTTTAGATTTATTTTAATTAATTGAATGCTTAGTTTATAATCATTTGATTTTAAAATTGGATATCTCTTATAATTTGTTTGTCAGCTTATACAATTGATGATTTGATTTTATATTTAGGAAGCGAAGAAGAACATACTTTAGATTTTTAAAAATAGGGATTTTAATGATAATATTTTTCATGATAGCAAAATTGACTTCTAGATTATCATGCAGTGGGTTAAAAAAAATTAATGATCATAAATATACATTGATATGAATTAACAAGACGGATTCTGAAAACTTAATTCCTTTCTCTTTTTTGTTTACGTCTTTTACTGCTTTAATAATATCTTTTGACTGAATTAATTATTTGCTTAGTTTATTTAATTTCAAAACAACCAATTTTTATTAAACTAGATTAGAATTTATTTGATTAAAGTTTAATTAATTTTCCTACTTGCATTCAAGTCCCTCTAAGTTTGACCTTGTTCTTGTTAAACTATATTTCAGTACAGTTGATGCACTTGTGAGTACTTATAAATTTCACAACACAAATCATATCCACAAAACTCAACTATGGCTTTCCATAGTTTCTTGTTTGTCAAAAGTGAGTCAATTAAAAGAGGATAAAAAGTTTGCTTCTTCTTCTCTCTTTTTTTGTTGTTGTTGTTGTTGTTGTTGTTGTTGTTGTTGTTGTTTTTTTGTTGTTGTTGTTGTTGTTGTTAGGGCTGTCTACGGGTCGGCCGGATCGGGTTTGGGGTCAAACCGTCACTTGGCCCGCTTAGGTCGGGTGAACAGATTTCTCATCCATTGTTAACCGAATGGTCGGACGAAACCGTTTGTCTCGGTTCTTCGGTTTGGCGGGTCGGATTCGTCGGGTGATCGGTTTGAAGGAAAATAACAAAAAGAGAGGGAAAAATCAACCAAAGAAAAAGCTTGAAATAGCAAAAACCAAATATTTATGAGCTTGGAATGGAGATAAGGAGAGAAACAAGAGAAGATAAAATGAAAAATGAGATTTTGAAATCATACTTGAGAGAGAGGACACCCAACACATGTTAACAAGCAGGAACCGAAACTCATCGGCAAAGAGGAAGTGAAACTTGTCGGCAATGGCCATGGATGGTAAGTAAGAGTCAAGCAACGGTTTGAACTTTAAAGAGAAATTATGAGATTGGGACTATGAATTTGGAGCCATAAATATTATTGTTTTCATTTGGTTATTAATAAGATAAAATTACATTGAGCCCAACGATTGCAATAGGACAAAGCCATTAATGCTCACGTGAATAGCTACTGCCTAACATTGATTCAAGGTTCAAAGTGACGTGAATAGCTACTGCCTACTAACATTGATTCAAATAATTTTTTATAGTTAATTTTGTGGTGAAAAGCTATTGACATTAAATAGATACTGACTTAACAAAACTTTTTTTTATAGTTAATTTGTGGTGAATAGCTACTGTCCACTGACATGACAAAACACAGAAGTCTATTTCATCAGAGAGAAATAGGATCAGCATCAGGTGCAATAACTTATTAAAGGCTGAGATTGAAAGTTGAAAAAGCAACTTTCAATCTTAGCCATTAAATAAAATATATTAAAAAAGAGTAAAAAAGTTAAAGTTAAAAAGTGAAAAAAGTTGAAAAAATTGTGAAGGAAATTGAGGTATTGCACCAGGTGCAATACCCTAGGTATTGCACCTGATGCTGATCCGAGAGAAATATACCCACTCACGTGAAAGTGAAATTAAATCTGCAGATTGAGCAGTAGTTCCGGTCGGGTCGGTTGTCTCGGTTTTCAAACTTTTAAACCGTCACTTGAACCGAAACTTCGGTTTTTGTAATAGTTAGACCCGCATCCGACAGACTTAGGTATCTGGAACCGACTGTTGGGTTTCGGGTCGGGCAGGTTCGGTCGGTTTGGTCGGATCATCCAACCGGTTGGACAGCCCTAGTTGTTGTTGTTGGGAAAAAGCTAGTTTTATTGCTTTTTTATTAAAATAAAAAGTTAGACAAAAAGCAAAATGGCTAGAGAGCTTCTAACCAAACTAACACGTCTAACCCAGATACATTGATAATTCTAGCATATTCATGGATAACAAAAACTTTTAACCCCCTACACCCACCCACCCCCACCCCCCCCCCCCCCCCCCCCCCCCCCAAAAAAAACCATAATTAGAAACACAATAGGGAGAAACTATAGAAATAATAACATGTTCCTCAGTGTTGGGTGTACACATGTGAGTAAAATTTCACATTGAATAAAGATTAAAAGAATGAGTAGTTAATATAACATAATTGAGCACAAACCTGTTGGACTTAGGCCTTTTGGGTTAAAGTATCTCTATATGTTATATTAATTATTAAAGGAAACTCCTCAATGTGTTTATCTCCCCAATACCTCAGTGTCTCTACATTTTTAGCCCTTAACGGTAAAGCCCACACTCCTTAGTGAATTTCTCATACACTTTTAGGTCAGCTTCACTTGCAGTAGGCTTTTGTGTCGCAAGCACATTATCAACTCTGCTTTTGTGTTGGTTGGTAGCTGGATCTGCAAGTCATCAATTCCCAGAGACAGGATATATGAAAATTTAAAGTAAGACATAGGGGTCTAAAAAAATACTACTACAAACGAACTTGAAAAAAAATAAAAAAAATCCGCCTATGTTAATGGAAGAGAAAATTAACACCAAACATGAATCAATGCAATTGAAAGAGAAATGCTATCTTTTTTTTTTTTTTTTCAGTACACTAACCCCTCCCCTCTTTTGCGCTCTTCTTCAATCCTATTTTCCATAAATTAAGCTAATTCCTTAAAATCGCTTGTACTAGGGTTATGAGGAGTGTTCCCAATATGCACCTGCTCAAATAAAAATAAATAAATAAAAAACTAGAGGATATTAACAAGACATAGGAAAACAACAAAAGCAATAATCACAATGGGTTTATAACTGCATTGCTTTGATTTTCCAAATGCATTGCATTACGAAACTGAAGTGCCTTAAATATTTGTTCCCTTGCCTTCAAATTTGGGAGAGGGATATAGATTCGCTTATCAAAACGCCTCCTCATGGCCTACGTTAATTAACTTTGCATTAGCCTCAAACCTAAAGCAATGTAGATCATAAAATCTTTTCAATACGTGGCCGTAGGTTATTAGATGGATGGTATTTTTTTTCTCACCATATCCACAACATAAGGAGTATTTGTGGCTGCAAAAACCAGAACATTTTTTGCATCGTTGGATTCAACCTGAAATGTATCAAAGAAAATTTCCATTTCAAGATTACAAGTAGATAAGTGGAAGGAAACAATGTAAGATAATGCTATGTATTAACTATCTAATAAAACATAAAAGTTATTATGTACTGCATTGCCAACTAGCCAGCCATTTTAATTTTTAAGGCCAACAAGGAAAGGGTCTGTCATTTTCTCCTCTATTAATTGTATGTTCATGACTCCTCTTTTTTAAAATTTTTATTTAAATTAATTTATAAATTTAATTAAAATCACAAATAATACAACATAGTGCATGGGATGTATACAAGAGTTAAAATAGTGACAAATAAAATTTTTTGGGGTTGACTATGGATCAACAGATAAGTTAGAATCGGATACATGTGTTCTCTTCCTCCATTATATTTTATTCAAAGTAATATTCTTTGTCACTTCTTTAATTGATGTCATTTTTAACTACTTCTACTAATGTTATTTTGTCTTCCTCTACTATTTTTCTTTTCTTTAACTTGAATCAACTCACTTTTTTTTACTGGTAAATTAGTCACTCTCCTTTGAACATGACCAAATCATCTCAAGTGATACTCTCTCATATTTTTATCAATAGAAGCAGCCTCTATCTTTAAGTGGATTTTTTCATTTTAAATCCTATCCTTTTGTCTATTTCCACTTATCTATCTTAACTATCGCATTTTAGTTACACTCTTTTTATGAATATGTTACTTCTTAACAACCCAACATTCAGTGGCCTTTGTTGTCTGCACTTTCTTATATTTTAGATTATTTTGATTTCTCTTTCCACAAAGCACCATTAGCCTTTATTTTGCTATACATTTGTAAATTTTAGGTTTGACTCTCCATTAACAAACAAATCTAGCAAACTTAAGGAGAGTTTTGGGCTTATTTTACAATTTCGGCCTTTGTCCCAAAACTTTCCCCGGCAAAGGGTTCTTCATGTTTATGGGTTTTAGGTTAGAAAAAAATGGATCTTTGATGGTTGTTTAGGGCTAAAATCCTAAAACATAGTTTAAAAAAAATAATAATAAATAAATAAGAAGAAGAAGAAGAAGAAGAAGAAGAAGAAGAAGAAGAAAAAGAGGATTCCATACAAATCATCATCGTACAAATCATCTCATTATTTTTGCTTTGTCGGACTGGTTGTAGTGGTTGTCCAAACACTACCATTGCAACTAAGCATGACTTGTCAATGACTCATCATTGTATATCTAATGGTGTATAGATAAGTGGATTGTTGAATAAGTCCTGTGTATGTAGTGCTCACCTTGGTATATATCTACCCGTTATTTTTACTATGTATCCAAAATTCCAAATATATTCATTCCAATATTTATTCTTAATTTATTTTCCTTTTTTTCATTAGTTTTGTTTGTTTATTTGTATCATTGGTTATTAATTTGTCAACAATAGTTGAAAATTTCTTTCAAATTGTGCAGGATTCTAACTCAAATGGTTTTAGACAATAAATCTTGAACAAAAACGATTTGATATTGGAAGATTTTTTGAAAAGTATTCAACGTAGAAGATTACTCAAGCTTGGATTGATTATTGTTGTGAAAGTTACAAGGAATATTATTGTATTTGAAGGAAATGAAATGGAAAATTAGTCGTGTTTGAATTGATGATTGGAGGAGTTGAAAGGTTTTTTTGGTATTTTGAAGAAAATGAAATAGGTCAATTCAGAATTTTGTGGTAGAAAATGTTAGAATACAAACATTTTTTTACCCTTTATTTTGTTATGTTTTCTCAACCTCAAATAAGATATTGTATTCTTTGATATTGTTAGAGATATATTATCCTAATCTTACTTTATGTGCAAACTAAGTCTTTTACTTGTATTAAAAATCTATTAACCATAGTTAGTGTATGGTTAGTGTAGGGTTTAGCCTACTATATATGTCAATGTTAGGTTCATTCTAATACAAGATTTGTACTACAATCTCATATAATAAAGATATAGCACTTATGGGTTTCCTCTGTGGACATGGACCATCAGGTTAAACCATGTAATTCTTGTGCTCTTATGTCCCTATTTTATACTTTCTTCTTCTGCATCTATTCAAACATATTTAACATGGTTTATATCAAAGCTAATATTAATAGATATTATTGCTCATATAATTGTATAGAACTAGTACTAATGAAAAGTGTTTTCTCTTCAAATAATGCTAGTAAGCAATTTCTTATGTGAGCTTGTTTTGTGATGGTTAATTGGGTAGGGTAAATTAATTTCTTTCACAAGTATTTTTGATCATACCCATTGTATAATGGGTTAGTGAAGCAAGTATAATATTTGTAGTGCTAAATCATTCACTAGCGTTATTCTTTATGTATGACTTTATTGCTATGGTATTTTCATTGCTATGGTAGTGTTATTATTATAATTATTTTTAAATTTTTAAGATGAATGAGCACTTTATTCCATTGAATCCATCAAAATAGGGTAAATTGCAAGAGCTTATTCATTTACAACACAAGCTAACTTTAATCCCCAAAGCCCATATCAATACAATCCTATGTGTCAAATTTGGGTTAGTGTATCAGATTTGTGTCATGTCAAGGTAGGAATATTCGACTAAATTGCTCAACTTGAATGAAAAACCAATGTATATGTATTATAATATTTTTATAATACATATACACTTTATTTCATAGGATCAGTTTGAGCTACAAGAAGATTCCAACTTGGTGATGAAAACATTGAATACAAAATGTGGAAGATTATTGAGAAGCAACTCCAACAAGTTGCTTCAGGCTTATAAAAGACCTCATAAAATCTCATAGTGCTTACTATGCAAGAAGCCACCCGCAAAAGAATACCACATTCGAGTAATGGACTGGACTCATTGATGGGAAATGGACTAACGATGAATAGCTAGTAAATTATTTGTGCATATATTATTATTATCCAATGTTTACTATATTATATTGTCAAATGATTAGATTAATACTTAGACAAAGTAAATGTATAGTGTAAGATTCATGATCTAATAAATATCTTGAATGTTCTTTATTAGGTAAAATCAGCAAAAAACTCTAAAAATAGGAAAAAAATTTCAGGCAAACATAGATACGAGACAAAATCACTTGCTATTAGGGTAGATAAGGAGGTGCGTGTTTTTTCATTTTCTTAAACCTTAGTATATTTCATGTTGTGATTAATTAACTATATCTATCTAATATTCAAATGTTAATTAATTAGACATATAATAATGGATGTTAAGTTCCTGAATTGGTGAAAACCTTTAAAGATGTTCATTTCAATCAAAATACAAATATGTGGATACTCCCTAAGGATGAAGCGACATATGTATGTGTATCACTCCATCCCTATCGTGTTTGTAAACCTATAACATATGTAGTATCTATATTGTGATTGTTTCTTTCTCTCTTTCAAATGATAGGAAACTATTTTGAAAGTGCAAGATGAGCATTGTCAAGATCCTAATGCAATTCCCCTAACCCAAGAGGAGATATCAAACATAGTTTTTAAGAAGAAATCTAGCATTGTAGAAGGACTTGGCATAAGACCTTTATCTTCTCTTATAACCACAACCTCATCTAGTTCCTTGGTAGAATATATCCATCATCTAGAAAGTGAGATAATTGAGCTCAAAGAGGCTAGAGCTAGGGACCAAGAGGCACAAGCTAAGCAAGAAGAGGTGCAAAAGAATATCCATAACTTTTTGAGGAGCAAGGGTTATGATGACACTCTTACCTATGGAGGTAATTCATCTTTAAGCAAAAAGACTTATTGGTTAATATTTTATCTTAGCAATTGAGTAGCATTACATGGCGTGACTACTTTTAATGCATTATTTGAAACTAAATGTATTACATTACACTTGAAAATGTATATTTGCTTTCTACAACTTATATATTGAGAGTTGTGATTTTAGTTAATTGGTGTGACTACTCTTAAGGTGTTGTTAAAAATGTTTCTTATAACATAGTTAATATTTTTACTTTACGATCTTAATGTAGTATTGTTTTTATATTTGTGCAGATTTCTTATTGGTAGCTTTTAGGGCATTTTCTTTTGGCACTACTTGAAGACATTTGAGAACATCTTCTTTTGGTCCTAATTATATTATGCTAAACTTTTTGTATTATTATAAAACATCTTGTGTTATTGTATGTGTTGCAAACAATTTGTACGGATGGATTAAATCGGATACTTTTTTTATTTTTACTTGTGGAATGTATGGATCGTTTTCTTATAAATGTGTTGTTGAAATAAATGTGTTATTTAAATGTGATGTTTTAATAATGTCATGACAGGTTACAATTTAATATCAAAAACATGAAAAAAATGTAAACAAAAAATTAGTTTTAGTGACAAATTTTTCCATCACCAAATATAGCAACAACAAAAAAAATTGATTTAGTGATGAAATATTTTGTCACTAAATGTAACAGAATTTTTTTAAGAAATAGTTTTAGTGACGCAAATTTCCATCACTATATGTACCTAAATTTTCTTAAAAATAGTTTTAGCGATGAAATTTTTTGTTGCTAAAAATGATTTAATAAAATAAAGTGTTTTTGGAAACAAAATATTTTCGTCACTGAATAGTGCTTTTAGCAAGGAAAACATTTAGCGACGAAATGTTTTCGTCGCTAAAAGATTTTTTTTTTATAACTTATCTAACCTTTAGTGACGAAATTTGTCATCGCTAATACCTTTAGTGATGGGGTATTAGTGACGAAATGAATTTCGTCCCTAAAAAGCATATTTCATCGCTAAAAGTCCTGGGCGATGAAAAATTGGACATTTAGTGATGACAATTTTTGTCATTGAAAATACATTTTGTTGTAGTGGGAAGAAATCCCATCCCACCTAGACATCTAGGATTTTACTTAATGCCTTTAAATTTCTTGTCATTTATTTTTCTTGTACTCCCCCATCCCCCTTTAAATTTCTTGTCAGTTACTTTCTTGCACAACCCCAATCCCTAATCCCCTTTGACCTTTATTGTTGTTATATATGTGTTTGAGTATATATATATACACACACACACACTATATCTAGATGCTTAAAAAAAATTGTTTTCTATTATCCTCTTTAAATGGTGTTTAAACCCCCATTAGAGCACAATATGTGTATGTCTCATTAGAGTGGTGATGGCTTAAGAACTCCCACTTCTTTATGTTGAAGGATCCATAAAGCTTGTAGGGGATTAGACTCTATTTAAGGAGGGGGAAAAAAACATTTTAATCAAGTTTACAATATTACAGGCTTTTACCTTTATGTCATTTACATTTCAAGTTTTTATTTTCTTTTCATTTACATTCCAAGCTTTTACTTTCCTTGTCATTTAAATTCCAAGTCTTTACTGTTCAAGTCTTTACCTTTAAAGCTCTTTATTTTTCTGCACATATTTTATATTGTTGTCTCTTTATTTTCTTGTTGATAATGTGCCATAAAGAAAAATGCTTGGGTATACATCTCCCCTACACCCCTATTCTAAGAAAATACTTTTTTTTTTTAAAAGCTTTTCCTCGTCTTTTCAAGTAAATCTTTCAAAACAAAAATAAAGAAGCCTTTTTTCTAAAGAAAATTGTGAAACTCAAAACTTAAAAAAAAAAATAATAATAATAAAAGATTGTTTTCAAAATGTCTTTTCCTTTTCCAAAAATGTTTTCAAAAATGATTTTTCTTGAATACGTTAAAAAAAAGTTTCTCCAAAAAATGTATTTTTCAAACAAAGATGACCTTTTTTAAAAAAGAAAACTTTCAAAACAAAATGTTTCCCCTTTTTTCCCAAAATCCCAAAAATGGTATATAAAAAAAATGTTTTCTTCAAAAACAATATTTTTACCACGTTGGGTTTTTAAAAAAAATGTATTTTCTTCTTTTTTCTTAAAAATCGATAATCCTGTTCTCCAACCAAAAAAAAAAAAAAAAAGTTTAAAAAAAAATGCTTTGTCATTCTCTTTTCTAAAATCCAAAAAAAAAAAAAAAAAGGCTTTCAAATAAATAAAATGCTTTCAAAAATAGAGTTTAAAAATAAAAAGTGTTTCCTTGAAACCTTTTTACCATATTAAAAAAAAAAATGATTCTTTCCAAAAATGTGTTTTTTCTCAAATAAACAAACAAACAAACAACAAAGTTAGTGGAGTAACTTTTCTCTCCAAAGTTTTTCCTAGAATAGGTGTAGTTTGTGAGAGTGTGTTCAAGGCTCATTTCCTTGAGTCATTGAATACCCTATAAGCTTACATTTGTCTCTAACATGTTTGGCACTAACAAGTCTTTATTTGTCATCTTTTGCATGAACAAAAAATGAGAAAATGGTGGATGACAACAATGTGTTATTCCTCCAGCCCTCTCTTACTTTTATGTTTCTTTTCTTGTATAGCTTTTAGTATTAACATGCTAGCTATGTAAATAATAGATATTCACATGTTATTGTACAATATGTTTATATGTTTTCATCACATGCTATTGTATATATATCTTACTTGTTTTGTTTGTATAATTTGATGGAGTTATTATTCACACACTAACTATATGTAAATATTTACTCACGTGTACATATGTATATTGTTTGTAAAAACCTTTTCAAAAAGATCAAAATGTCAAGTATTCTATTTCTTTGCAAGAAGTTAACGTTGGGAATAAATTAAAATGAGGTACTATTTTCGGAGAGGCGTTGTGGGATGCCTAACACCTTCCCCACACATAGCCAAACTTCCGAGTCCAAGAATCTTTGGTTCAAAGACTTTTGGTTTACCTTAATTAATGGACCTTTAAAATTCGGTTTAGTTAATTAGGTAACATAAAATGAGTTAGACATCTAGGCGACCAATCACACCTATTACAAAACTAATGGTTGATGGTGACTCTTAAAAATAAGAAAAAGGGACTCACTCACACCCCACTCTAGAAACACAAGCACACAAGAGTCACGTCGCTAAGGATCTAATATGAGATGAGACTCGGGAAAAACCGGGCATCCACAGTTGTGCTACTTGCTCTAGGTCCATCTTGCACTTCGAAAATCTCTTTTGTCAATTCGGGAAATGGCTTGAATGATCAGTGTTTCCCATAGACAGGGCCAAATTGATGATGCAGAAAATCATCAGTTAAGTTCTCATCTATGCAAATGGACAATGGCGTTGGATTCATCCAGTGTGGTGTGTGCCAAAAACCCTCCGATGATAAAGTCAGATGGAATTCAATTGAAATATCACAATGGAATTCAACTTTGGGAGTATTTTTGGGATTAGAATTATGTACCTTTTGGTTTTGTTCCTCTCTGACTTTATAGCCATCCTGTCTTTAATGAGCAATGGACCTCTGCATTCATTCTCATTTGTAATGGTTAATACGTTACAAACTGGTGCTTTGATTTGTATAACGCCTTCTTTCTTGTTGCTCCATCTTTTACTCTTTGGCATAAATGTTTGTCATAGATGCGTAAATTATCTTAGGTTCATCCATTATGACTAATGAAGCTGTTAGAATTTGGACTCATCAAAGATTATATTTGAGGAGTTAGAATTATTTTTGGAGTAATGCTATTTTTACAAAATTTTGACAAAAAATCTTATGCGACAATTTGTTATTGATGGATTAAAAATGATATCAATATTGAGCCAAAATTAGAATTAGTAATAACTTATCGCATATGATTTGTTATACAATTATTAAGAGGATGTTGTGGATGTAGCATTACTCTTATTTTTATTGAACCTAAATTCTTTTGATTTTCAAGTCATAATGTTCAACATTTTTTTTAGGGTGGTCAAATAGGTTAGTTTAGTGTGTGTCTATAAATAAATAAATAAATATATATATATATATATGTATGCAAATATATTTATACATTTTTTTCAAGTCAGGGTACTTATACATTGAGCCACCCTTGCCTACTGAAAGCATGCTTAGCTTACTATTTATTTTTAATTAAAAAAAAGAAGAAAAAGAAAAAGAAAAAAGCAGCAATGGAACAAAGCCTTTTTGTCACCATGACTATAAAAAGCTATTCCCAGAGAACATAACTAAATAAACGTCTATATTCTTTTCCCAATCTTCCATCACTCTTAATCCAATCACCCACAAAACTTCAACACAAATCCTTAATTAATTTTGGACAATGGTTGATAGAATAGAAGGTGAAAGAGAGAAGCATTTGTTGTGCAATGTCAGTCCAAATTAATTTTACATAAATTGATCATATAGTTGATCGTATTAATAGGATCCTATTAATACAAAAAGAAAATCCTGATGATTTTGATAAATTCTCGTGTCAATATATGATTGACTTTGCATATTTTTGGATGCTGTGTCTATGTGTTGTTTGCAAGATGTTCTTTAGGGAAAAAATTGTTAAATCAAAGAGAAAAAAAGGCGAGGAAGAATTGAGTACAAATTTTCAAAAGTAATTAGTGTGACTTTTCTATTTAGATGTGACCATAGTAGCACCAAAAGGCATAACCATTTCCAGTCTAAAATCCCACACCACAGTGCTGATAAGCTAGATAAACAGCCTGCACATGGGGTATAAAGAGTCGCAAGTCACAACACATTGCTAAAAGGAAACATAGTACAGCAGCACTACCAATACATGGAAGCAAGCAAAACAAAAGACGAAAGAAGAATGGCACAGTAACAAAGAGGCCAGAAAGAAAAACGGGAAATACCCATTCCCTGTTTTACTTTCATCATGTAGTACTAGGAATTTAACTTTTGTGGTTTTATGCATCCTATTATCCTTAACACAAACTTTTGATATACACGAAAATAATTTGATCACATAACAATCACACACTTTCGAGGATACCAATCTTAGGGTAACTATGTGGGTCTGTCTGTGCTAAGCCCAATCCAAACCCACCAGGCTTCATTTTTTCTAACCCCTCTCTAAAAGCCCAGTCCGAAATGAAAAAATCTCAGACTTAACTCACTTTGGGCCCTCAGCTGAACTGTCAGGCCTGTATTAAACATTATTAGGCCCACAACCCTCAAATAAAAGGATCCAAATCTATCAAATCTAGTCCATCCCGAAATTCACACACACAATTCAACCAAACTCAATGAAAAGCCTTCTTTATTAAAATCTGTCAAGCCCAAGCCACAAAAATGCCCCAAAGCTTTTCCAAAATCACATTTTAACTAAAAAATATTCCAAATTAATATGTTGACCGCCACAGTCTTTTCAAATTACATTTTTGAACTGCAGATTTAAAAATAAATAAATAAAATTCACCCCAAAATTTTTTAAAATTAAAATTAATCCCTCTCTTGAAAATTTCACAAAGGTCCTCCAACCTTTTGAATATCATGATAAGACCCCACAACCTTAGTAAAATTATGAAACAGCCGAAACACTTCAATGTTTTACTCCAACAATATTTTTCTATGCTACTGGTTCGAAATTTTATACATGTATACATCATTTTGGTATTTGGGAACT